>NC_054405.1:25726687-25864187 GCF_017976425.1 Toxotes jaculatrix | reverse complement strand
ACAGCAGGCGGCAAAACGTCTTTCACTCGTGTCAATTTCCTGCCATCTCGCATTTCCTCACAAAACACATGAGCTCAGAGAAGCTGCCTGTTGTTCCCCTTTACATACCAGTGATGATCCGAGCTACAGATGAAGCAGCGATGTTTGAATGACGACAGCAAAGGAACATGATGAGTGATGAGTCAGCCCGTGGTGCTTCAGTGTGAAGGGACAGTAACAGTAACCAACGTAGTGATAACAACAGCAACAGAAGAGCTTTGTTCTAAAGTGCATTATATACAGAAACAAAACGACACGACGAGAAAACAAAACTGACAACTGAAAAAAAACTGTGTGAATTCAAAGAATTTGTTTGGAGAAATATCAATATAAATATCAAAATGCAAATTACAGACATATTGTCCAAATTTGGTCTTAGACAATTCAGCAGCAACAACACAAATCCATTTGCTCTGTTTCTTGTTTTAGTTTTTCCTTCTCTGAATCTTATCTGATGGGCTCAGGACAGAGGACGCTGCGTCGTACAGACTGTAAAGCCCCGTCAGGTAAATCTGAGATGTTCCTACATAAATAAAAACAACTGGACCAGAGGAACTGGTCGAACACTGACTGTGAAACATCAGAAACTGCAGATTCTTTGTTTAATCAATTAATCAAACGTGGAAAAGATGTAAATAATAATAATAATGTCATTTTGGAAAAACGCTCTCTGTATAATCCACTTAGAACAGCAACACGAGCAGATTCTGGTTAATGGGAGTTTTCTCAGTGGAAATGATGAAAGGAAGCACTCGGCTTCGTTTGTCAGCTGTTGGTACTGAGAGCCGTCCAACCCAGAGACAGAGCACCGAGTCTGCAGCTCATCAGACACTATTTCTGAAGTGTGAAAGTGATTATACAACACGCTCAGTATCCAAGTGCTTTAAAACAACATTGTTGCTAAGCAACTGATTAGAAAAGCGATGCCTCTTTTGAAAAACACTGAATGATTTTGTGTTTTCTGAAACTTCGAGCACATGAACAGCGACAGAGCAGAAAAACCAAGGTGAACAACTTTTATGGCTCTGCTTTTTTTTTTTTTTCCAAAAATGTTTTTAATCATTTACACAAACCTAAAACCTTTTTAAGGTAAATGTCTAATCAATGTGTTGGGTTCCTCTCTCTGACTCTGGGTCGGCTGTAAGATGCTGATGTGAAGCAGAAAGAATGAGAACGTGATGTTCTCCACAGAACATCTGATAAAAACACGGACAAAGTCGAATGAAGTCTGAAACAAAGAGGGAGAATATTTCCACAGGCTGCTGTCAGGTAAAAATAAAACCAAACTCCAGTCTAACTGATAAACTCAGGTTTAGATGAGCTGATTTTCTTTTGTTTACAAATATGTAAATACACGTCGTTAATTAAGTTGTGAGATGATCCGTCATCTTAAGTAAAACAATTCAATCTTCTACCAGGTTGAACATTTGTACATGAACTAATCTGCTCACAGTTCAACTGATTCAGTTCTCTGGTTTCTTACCTTCAACCAGACTGAAAACAACAACAACAACAAACAAAACTGAATAAGTAGAAAAAAAAAATTGTTTTCTTCTTCCTGACAAAAAACTCGGTGGTTGTACTGGTTCTACTGGTGCTCTGTGTGGTTTCCAGCACACGACCAGATCATTGATCCGGAGTCATTGATACTTCAGCAGCTTTTTACTGATGTAAGTGCTTTATATTTACAGGTAGATAGTTTAGTCCACTGGTTCTCAACCTAGGGGCTGGGCCCCTTCAAAGGGTCACCACATTAACCAGCAAGGTTTTACCTGACAGCAGCAATGCTCAAGGTAAATAGGAAGATAGAGAGAGAGACAGACAGGAAGATAAGAGCGTCAGAAGCGTTGTCAGTATTCTGGTGATTGCAGAGGCAGAGAGACAGGCAGGTTGGCAGTCAGACAGGCACAACAGATGACAACAGACAGGTAAACCGGCCGACAGGGCAGGAACAGGCAGACAGAGAGACACACATACTGACAAAGACAAACAAAAGAGAGAGAGAGACAAGACAGACAGAGAGACAGATTAAGAGACTGACAATTGGACGGACGGACAGACTGACAGACAAACACACAGACAGTAAACAACACTGCTCTGTGAGGCTCAGCTTAAAGAAGAAAACACATGAAGTTTGTCCTTAATCATTAGTTTTCTGAGGACGACTCCTGTGGCTCGGCTGTGTTTCGTGTTTGAACGCTGTGACCTGCAGAGGTCAGACCAGGTCACGGTCTCAGGTTATCAACACAGCAAAGTCCATATCTGAGTTACTTAGATCACAGAACACATTCTCCTTTCATTACATTAGTAAAAACATATATTCAGTTTGGTTCTATGACGGAAAACATCTCACACCTCAGCTCACTGATCTAACGTGCAGTGTGTATTGTTTTATACGTGTGTGTGTGTGTGTGTGTGTGTGTGTGTGTGTGTGCACACATGGCTGCTCTAACTGGTCTAATTTCTCACAGAAACAGACAGAACAGACAGGAACACTGACCCGACACAGACTGCCCCCTGTCCCGAGCTTCAGAGTGTACCTGAGGGGCGATCCTTTGGGCGTGGCCACTCCGTAGCCTTTAGAGTCCAGGTTGCCTCCGACTTTCATGGTGTCGCAGGGCTTCCTCTGCTCGATGTACTCGTTCATGGAGGACTCCAGCAGGTAGGCGTACTTCCCCTTCGACTTCCTGACTCGGATCACACCTTCGTTGGTGTTCTTGACGAACACTGAAGGGTCCGCGCTCCGCATATACGACCACATCTTCTCAAAAACTGCAATCTTTGACCTCTGAAGACGGAGCAGAGAGTACAGACAGAAAAAGATGAGCAGGGTTCCACATGCTGTGTGTCACTGAGCTGACTGTGTGATGGAGATGCACAGCAGGTGGAGCTGCCATTCATTTCCACTGAGGGGTGAATAAAGTATTTATCCATCCATCTTAAACCACAGCAGAAGAAGAAGAGGGGATTCAAAGCTCAAACAGTGGAGAACATGATGGAAATGAGGCATTTCTGTGAGTTTGGTGCGTTGATGTGAGGAAGGTTCTGATGTTTCCTCTCTTCACGCTTCATGTATGTCAGCGTTCAATCACTCAGTCTGTTTCACTGTGGGATTTTTTTTTTTTTAATCCACAAAACAAATGTTACACCTCAGACAAGAAAAGTTTTTGTCACATTCAGACTTCTGAGATCCCTCGTGTTTCAGGGAAAAGAATTTAACGTCTTCAAATAAAAGGAACACTTGACATCAGCCGACCTGTGAACAAAGACTGGAAGCAGAAAGCCTCGCTCGGTCAAAACTGACAAAGACATCTTTTCCAAAAAATTATAATCAGAATTAAAAATACACACTGTACTTCTTATTATCAGTACCTTTCAAATGAGGTTCTCACGAGGTTAATAAAGCATGTGCAGAGTGTTCTTCAGTAATATTCTCCCAGTGCTTTTCAGCAGCAGCACGAGATTTAAATTAGACTCTTATCTTAAGAAATTCAAAGAACACACAGAGCAGAGCACATTTTTTGTGTCTCTCCTTGAATAAGAACTGAAGGTTGGACTAACACAGACATGATGAACAGTAAGACGAGCACTGTGTCCTCACCCTGAAGAACTCCTTGGTGGAGCCTCCGTCCAGCGTGCCATAGGCGATCTCGGTCTGCTTGGCCAGGTCCTCTGCACTCTCTATGGGGGAGACCATCCTTTCGACGGTGAGGAAGGCTGCCAGGTTGGCTGTGTAGGAGGAGATGATGATGAGGGTGAAAAACCACCAGACTCCTCCAACGATTCGACCTGAGAGGGACCTGGTGACAACAAGGAGGAGGAGAAGGGGAAGAAGACAGATACCAAAAAAACTTTATTTACACAATTTCCTATTACAGCACTTTAGAAACTACACAAACTGTTCAGGAGTTTTAAAAAAAAGTTATTTAAGAAAAAACAAGTTGCATCTTTTAGAATAATACTAAGCTGATCACTTTGCCCTGCTGGCCTCTCCTACGAACAGCAGGATGCATGACATCATCAACATGAGACCAAAGCTGATCTGCTCGCTGCTCCATCACACATGTTACTGCTGGTCTTATGTCCTTCAGCAGGTGAGACAACAGAGACTCCACAGTGTGAATAAAGTGGAGAGACATGGAGGAGAGACAGTCTGCCTGCAGGGAGGCGTCCACACTTCACACACGCATCAAATACATCGACATATTCACACAACTCACATCACACACACACACACACACACAGATCCTCCTCAGCCCTCCAGTCCTAACCAGCTCGACTAAAGGTGACCCTGTGTGATGGTCCACAGAACGAACACACACACACACACACACACACACACACGTGTGTGATGGGATGTTATTACATGTTCAGAGAGACTTCAGGGAGCTGCTTATTTTCACAAATAAAACATTTTTGATGTTTGTGTTTTACTTTTGTTATCTGAGATGTGAACATCCTGATGTCAGAGCTCATCTGGTCACATGACATCCAGAAAATCAGTAACACACACACACACACACACACACACACACACACACACACACACACACACACACACACACACACACACACAGTACAGAACACAGGAGGAGACGCACAGCTTTGCTTTACTGAGGTTATGAGGAAAACAATTACTGAAAAATTCATAAATGCGCACACAGATACATAAATTAGCACACATGTACACACATGTACACTGACACAGTAACAAGTTCACACCACACCACACACACACACACACACACACACACACACACACACACACACACACACACACACACACACACACACACACTCACACACACACAGTGCAGCAGATCGAGAATAGAAAGCGCCTCAGGCTCTAACACAGCAGTAACATAACTAACCCGGCAGAACGTCACACAGAATTGTGTGTGTTTCATGATAACATGTATGTGTGTGTGTGTGTGTGTGTGATGATACTGTATGTCTGCAATAATAAATGCAGTGTATCACAGTATATGTGGTACGTGTGTGTGTGTGTGTGTGTGTGTGTGTGTATAAAGGATGAACCCTTTCTTTTTCAGCCTGGTAAATGTCCCATTAATGTCTCTGTGTGTGGCACTAACTTCACTCTGTGGTTCAGGGAAACAAAGACTCATGAAAACTGTGCAAATAAACATGATTATAACATGAATCATTTCAAACACTTGTCTCTGAGTCTGTTGTTAATCCACAGGGATCTGTATCCAGGGCCGACAGACCTAACCACCCCACATATTCATCCACACACACACACTGGTTTGTTTAGATGTGTCAGGCTCCATTTGCTTTTCCTTCATATCAGGCACCTGGAAATAAGCACACACTGGAAAATGGAAGTTTTTACAGTTGCACAAATTGAAATTGAGAATTTCACAGAAACCAGTCAGAGGAGTTCAGGAGGATTCAGTCAGTCAAACTGTCTCTGGCTGCATCAGCGTTTTGACACAGGTATTGTGTTAGTCCTACCTGGGAGAGATGTCACAGCCCTGCTGCATGAAGGCCCCGAGTGAGAACCAGAGAGAATTAAAGATCCCAAAGTCGTTGGTGTGTTCTGGAGTCTCCTTTTCTTTCTGCTGGTTCTGGTTCTGAGCCTGGGAGTAACCTGAGGGAGGAAAACAAACACCTTAGCTACTGTTTCAGGTGGACCGAGCAGCACCATGACACTGGACACACGATGACGATGGCGAGTCACCTGGAGAGTGAGCGAGCTCAGAGGACGAAGTCGGCAGAGCTCGTCGAGAGGCAGAGGACGGCTGGGTTTCATCTTCATCATCAGAGTCGTCTCCCTGCCATTCATACGGACTGAAGCGACTCACCTGAGACACAGACACACGATCAGCACACACCTGATTCTGAGCTGTGCCGACACAACACACACACCGGCCCCTCCCCTCCTCACCAGGAAGAGCACCACGCTGACTCCGATGTAGGCGAAGACGATGCACATCCATATCTCGTAGGCCAGCGGGTCGAGGAAGGAGAAGACGCCCGGTTTGGACTTGGTGGGTTTCTTGATCATGATGGAGATCCCCAGGGACATGAACGGTTTGGTGAAGTCGATCACCTGCTCTCTCACCAGCGTGATGGTGAGCGGGGCGACAGCCACGTCGGCCTTCTGCAGGAGGACAGAGAGACGAGCAGGGGTCACAGCCTGGTGTTTGACCGCTGAAACACAGCGGACGAGTTCACTGGCAGGAACCACACACACCTGCACCTGCACACCTGTTTGTGTGACTCAGGTTCAGAGGCATGAAAACCTACACACTGCCAGTGTTGGTTGTTTCAGCTCATTTGTGGTCAGTGGTCCGACACTCACCCCATACACCAGCTCTCCCACCATGCCGTTCCACATCTTTGACTCTGGATCTCTGGCGCCGTACTTCCCGTCACCGACCAGCTCCAGGCGGTAGGCGAAGCCGACGTGTTTGGCGATCTCCGCGGCCAGTTCAGCGCAGTAACCTTCGTACCTGTCATTTCCTACAAACTGCTCGTGGTTCTTCTTCAGCATCATGTAGGGAGCTTCCTGCAAGAAAAACACAATTCAGCTGCTCTTATCATCCGGAGTGACGCTGGTAAAACATGCTGGAATTGTCTGTTCGCTTCTTCGGGCCTGAGCATCAGTTTCACACTTTTCAGCGGAACTTTTCCGTCACGCAAACACCTGTGCTGATTTTTCAGGTGTCGGTATAAACTGTTGTGTTTCCGCTGGATGAGCGACGCTGTTTTTCTTGGAGATTAAATCCTGTAACTCCGCTTCTGCTCCAGCTGAAGCCGTTTCACTAATGAAGCAGCAGGTGGAGCAGGTTACACTGATTGCGTTAGCCTGATGAGCTCGGCAGGTAGGGAGACGGCAGGTATGTGTAGGATAGAGGACGCAGCAGATCATATTTAACGCTCCCGCTGTGGCTCCAGGTGTGAAACGGGAGGGTTTCTAAAGAGCGAGTGAATGAATCTTTGTTTTTTTGTTATAAACTTGCAGACTAACCTAACTCTGACCCGGTTACTGCTAATGAAGGACGATCATTCGTTGCCATTTTACATTAACATGCTCTGAGTGGACAGACAGGGGGGTGGACAGACAGGAGGGTGGACAGACAGGGGGGTGGACAGACAGGAGGGTGGACAGCAGTCTTACCAGTATGGTGGTGACGATGTAGGTTCTGTTCTGCAGACCGTAGAACTCCTCCACCACCGGCCTGTAGACGGCTGTGTTCACGTAGCCCCTCTTCTCGTTCCAGTAGCCGATCTGAACACACAGCAGCAGCACAGTGTCACACGGAGTCAGCTGTTACCTTCCACTTCTCTCCTGGCCTGGCTTTAAGTGTGTGCTTTGTCCTATTGTGTCTCCATCTCTGCCGTTTTTCTCCAAACTTTTTTTTCAAACACGTTTGTGTCAGAGATACTTTCCTCGTCTGTCTGTGCAGAAACACAGCAATGCATCAGTGTTTCAACGGGACGTCGTTTAATCCACGTTTATTAGTTAAAAATAAACTGGTGCAGCAGTAGATAGAGAGAACAACAGGCTGACTCTGTGCTGCTGTTTGTGAACACAGCCTCTCACACGCTGCCGTTGTTTTTAACCTGTTATTGGAATAAAAGCTTTTATTCATCCCAGCAACGTGCAGCCAAATATCCAGATTCACTAAGCTCCAACAGACAGATCTGTTATCGAACCTTTAATCTCATTATTTTTTTATTTTCAAAGGCAGGTGCAGAAACAGTCAGGTGAACCGTGTCTTTGTGGTTCAGCAGAGTCGAGACTCTTCTCCAGAGAAACGCCTCTAAGAACTGAGAGAACAGCTGATCATAGGCCTGAACTCAGTCTGTGACTTTTGGTTAATTATAACTTCAGAGATGAAAAATAAACTTTGTGAGATTCAAGGAGAATTTGACGGGATTCAGATTTGATACTGGACTCGGACTCAGTAAAATGCTATCAAACACCAACCCATCTGAAGCCTCGACCTGTGTGTGACACCTCAGAAACTACAAAGCAGGCACAGCTCTGGACCTTACTACAGTGAGAAGTCGTACTGTGATGGACTTTAACAGAAAGCTGAGAGTCTGCAGGTTTTTATACCAAACAAGTGCTGCAGCAGCTGATTTTACTGATTATCACACCTTTAATCAGAGAAGAGGGAGCTAATTAATGAAATGAGCTGATGTAGAGAAAACCTGCCGACTCTCTGCTGAGCAACACTCCATCAAACTTCTGTGAGAGTACAAAGAGCAGCAGCACCTTCCTGGGCCCGGTGTGACTGAGCTCCATCACTGTCAGGGTGTAGTTGGTGCGATGTCCTCGCTCGTCAAACTGAATGTGACCCGTCAGCCCCTCCAGGCGTACCTGAAAACACACACACACACACACACATACACAAACACACAAACCATTCTGATTCTGCATGTTAGTTCAGTATTATTTATCTGCAGTAAATTACACCCTGCACTCGTCTGCCTGGTTTTATAATAAAATACTGAGAAACAATTTTCTGATGTCAAAATGTTTTTCTCTAAAACATCTACAGACTCGCTCGCTAATTTTTTTTTTTATTTGCCGTGTGCAGGATGCAAGCTACAGCAGGTAATACTGTGTTTTCCAGTTTAAGCTCATGGTGGCGCTGTTGTGTCACTATGAATTAATGTGGACAAAATGATGTAAAAGTTTATTTTAGCTTAGCTTTAGCTTGGTGAGAGCAGAGCAGCATGTTTTGGTGACACAGGTTCTGCAAAGGAAGATGCACCTGAGATCAGATCGTTTAACCGGGGAATGAGAATGAAGAAGCTAGCTGAGACGATATGAGCTCTGAATGGGACAACGGTCAAGATGCGTCCAAGTAGCCATGACAGGAGACATTAGGACTGATGAGGGGACCTCGACGCTGCTGCTATAAACTTTTCAGACCAAATTTCCAACTTGAGAAGCCAGAAAATCTTACGCCCGGGGGAAAAGAAAGCTGAGCCACGGCTTCCAAAAGCTGATGGACTGAACCACATCAGCTGAAACTCCCACAGCGCTGGAGACGCTACGTCTGCGCATCCTCACCTGCATCGCATTAACCACGAGCAGGTGCCTGTGACCAATGATGACCGATTTGAGTTTGTCAGTCTGTGAGAAGTTACAGTGGCTTATGTGTCAGATAAAACAGAGTAATGTAGGTCTGCACTGAGGAACACTGAACTTCTGTCTAACGTCCTATAAATGCTTTTGTGTCTAACTACCAACCTGATGTTAACACACAGATTCCTCTGCCTTATATAAGTGTTCACAGACTCGAGGTATGCAGGAGTGACACACATGCATTTGAAGGTTAATGTCCTGCTGCGGTTTTCTGTTCATGTGTGTGTATTTTATACCTGTTGCAGGGCCCTCTGGATGTCAATGCCCTGTCCCCAGGGAGCGGGGGGGTTGGCCAGACACTCCCCTGCGTTGCCGCGGCGAGAGATGTCGATCCGCTGCCGCCGCAGGTTCTGGAAGGCCGTTGCCATGACGCTGACGCCGTCGTAGGTCAAAGCTCCTGTGTACTGAGCAGTCAGAGAAGTGTTGTGTTGGATGAAAGGTTTCCATGAAATCAAACCCTGCTTCTGAGCAGGAGTTGTTGTAACTGTGGTGAGTAAAACATCACAAACTTTAAATCCAAATTTTTTTGATTTTGATTTCAGATTTTTTTCTTAAAGGAGAAACAGGACACATGGTTCACACGGCACGTTCGTTCAGTGCAGCAAAAAATAAACATGACATTTAGTTTCAGTTGGATGTGAGGCCTCCAGAGGATTAATAATTTAAGTCAATACAATGGCCACACAAATACAGCAGGACAGGCCTGTGTGTGTGTGTGTGTGTGTGTGTGTGTGTGTGTGTGTGTGTGTGTGTGTGTGTGTGTGTGTGTGTGCGTCTGTACCCTGAGCCTCCTGCGAGACAGTTTGAGGTCTTTGCTGTCGAAGTCCAGCCAGTCCTGGTTGACCTTCTCCACAGCCGGATCAGACCGGTTCACCAGCTGGAAGCCCGTCACGTTCGGCCCCAGCTTCTGAAACTCTGTGACGTTCAGGTCCATGAAGCCCTGAGACACACACACACACACACACACACACACACTTTGATCGACTGAACTCCTCCTCAACACATTTCTGTGGCTGCTTCCAGTAAACAGACAGACTCACCAGATTGGCCAGGATGTAATGGTAGTTCTTCAAGTTTCTCCTCTGAGCAGCAATCTGAGCGAGAGAGCGTCAGAATAAACGATATGCTAATTACATTTTTCTGATGTTTCTAATGATGATAAAAAGCATCCATTACAGATTCATCACACTCATCTGTGTGTGTGTGTGTGTGTGTGTGTGTGTGTGTGTGTGTGTGTGTGTGTGTGTGTCCTCTCAAACAGCTGCTAATTGGAAGACTCGGTTCCTCTTTGAGGAATTAATTGCTCATCTTCACCGTCAGAAAGAGATGGAAAGAAAGAGAGAGGAAGAGATGGAAAGAAAGAGAGAGGGTCTGCTCAGATTTATAAGAGTGAACTGACACAGGACAGGCACAGAGGAGGAGAAGGAGGAGGAGGCAAAGAGGGGAGGAAGAACAGGAAGGAAGATGGAGAGAAAAGGAGAAAATGGAGGACGAAAGTAGGAGAGAGGTTAATAACAGGAGGAAGAGAAGGAGGTGGAGAGAGAAACAGCTGCAGAGAGGAAAGGAGGAAGAGGAGGAGGAGGAGGAGGCAGGTGTTGGCTCCTGTCTCCCTCTCAGGTCCAGCTTTTAATGAGCATCAGTCGAAGGCCAGTTAGCACAGAGCTGAACGCTGCTCACTGCAGGAGGAGGGAGGGAGGGAGGAGAAAGCTGAACAGTAACCCTCCTCCTTCATCGCTCCCTCCCCTTCACCTCCTCCTCTCCTTACCTCCTATCCTCTGTACCACTTCCTTCTCTCCTTCTTGTTGCTGGATGGATGAACAAACCACTGGTGATGGTTGTCTGGCAGCTCAGAGGTGCTGAGCTCTGTTTTCGTGGGAATCTCACTGAAGTTGGTCTGTATCGTGTTCTACTTTGTTCTTGTTCATTTTGATGCCACCAAAGTTGAAAAAGCACAAAATATTTCACCACTTTTTAAAAAGAAAAAGTTTTTTTTTTTTTTTTAAACACCAGTGGAACCACACGAATAATGAGCCTGTCAGCTCGACTCTCCATCGTCACGCAGCAGATCCAAAGCTCCACCTGATACCTCGCTCACATTCTGCTCAACTGAGTGAACCACATGAAGTCAAACCAGAGTCGGGCTGAACTCCACCTGATGATTTCAGCCAAGCCACAGGAAACTCAACTAAACAGAAAATAAATTTAGCTTCATTTCACAGAACCAAAACACCACCTGATACCTGTGCCCCTGCCAGCCAGCTCAGCAGGAAGACGACTTTCCCAGGTGATGGCTGGTTTCTGGCCAGAGTTCACTCCGAGCAGCTCGTTCCAGAATATTCTGAAATATCATTTTCACTGCAAAAATACCGCGCTTCACTTCGTCTTTGTACACACTCGCTCTCTGTTGTCTCTCCTGCCAGTTAATTATCAGCGACGAGAAATCAAAGTGTTCCATTAAAATGAAAAACTGTGAAAACAGCTGCAACTCAAGAGCAAAACATTCAGCGACATTTCCTGCAGCAGGAAAGACTGAGAGCAGAGAGGATAACCGACAAATACACACACACACACACACACACACACACACACACACACACACACACACACACACACACACACAAAATAACTCAGAGGCTGTTGGTTTCCCAACAAGACCTGGTCCAGGATTCAACATATCACTGACCTCTCCACACACACCGACCGAACATGGCAGTTTACAGGATCAGTGGCTGTTTTACCAGGTTGAGGATGGAGTTGAGTCGGTCCAGCTCGCAGTCGATGATGATCTGATAGTCCTTCTTGTAGTCCAGGTCCGCCAGCAGCTTGATGAAAGTCGATTCTGTCAGAGTGTCCAAGTTAACAGAGGTGACCTGCCAGTTCCGCTCCGCCGCCGTGTCCAAGATCCTCTGCAGCACCGACAGACCTGAGAGAGTAAAGTCACACATGGATCAGTGTTTCCATGTCAACTACCTTAATGTCAATACGTTTAATAGGACGTGACAGGATGAACTCCGGTTTTCATCAGGTTTTTTTATCAATAAATTCGTCTCCCCTTCGTCTTTTGGCTTTGCTCATCGTCTCTGCTTGACCCCTCTTTCCTCGACCACCTCAGGCAGCACCATCAGACCAGGAACTGACAGAAGAAACCGTCAGATACAGCAGCTGAGACGTGTCGATCAAAATGTGATAAACTCTGTGGAATGAACGTGAGTCGAGGAGCCGCTGGTGAACTTCACATGGGAAAGCAACATGGACTGCACCGCCCCGAGAACAAAAAAGCACGATCGCGTAACAGGTGAGGTGAGGAGAGCGCTCTGCAGCTCAGGTAAACAGCAGCAGACGTGACGTGGTCATTTCTACTTCTGCTCAGTAAACAGCATGTAAATCAGATTTCAGGTTCGCACAGTTCTTCGAGTAACTTTCCCTGAAATTTACTGACTGCCTCGTTGCTCGTGGCTGACACGTAACTTCCACTGAGATATTTTTCATGTGAAATACTGAGCAGTGGATTTGCAGAGGCAGTGGCTTCTCAAACTGAATGTCAAGCCGTTTTTTTCAGACGACTCAGACTCTTGTGATGTTTGCTGTCTGCCTCAGGCTGGACTCGGCCTCGGTGAAACTTCAAACAGCTGCTTCACAGACTTCTGATGGTTTTATTTTTGTTTAAGTGGCTCGATCTGAATAAGAAATAAATAAATATTGATGATGGTGATGATGAATTATTAGAGACTGAGATTTATCTGAGAAAACTGTACTCTTATCTTTTACAGTGTCTCCGGGGCTGTAATCCATTATTCAAGCAGAGAAACCTGATCTCACACAGTCGGGCGGTCAGCAGAAACACGATACTAACCTGGAAGACCTGACGCAGGTGAAAACAAGCCATGCAAGCAGCTCTGTTAGGCTGCACTCAGACACAGTGGTGCTTTAAGACAAACGGTCACATCCTAACATGCTCCCAATGCCCGGGCTCATACCTGGCTGGTAGAGACCAAACACAGAGCTAAAACAGAGGGAACATCTGCCACAGACGGCACTGGACGTAAATCACGAGGGGTGAAAACGTCCAATATGAAAAGCACTTCACAAGGTTCTGGGCTGGTTTTTCAGCTTGTCATTATCTTCCTCTGCCTCTGACCCTCAGACGCCAATCAATCATCAATAAAAGCATCTTCAAATGTTCCCACGTGTGTTTCTGCGACCGATCAGGCAGTTCTCGCTTTTAAAACCCTACGTGTCAACACACAGAGAAATCACATCAGCATTTTACAGCACACACACACACTCACACACACACTCACACACACACTCACACACACACTCACACACACACACACACAGATGCACACCATGTTGAAAAGACAAGTCAGCAAAATTCACCTAGACTTCAAAGACTAGTGAGGAACATGCAGAAACGAGACTTCAAAGATACTGTCTCTCACACACACACACACACACACACAGGGTTATTAAAGAAATTACACTATGATACACACTAACTGTGAGTGTAGCTGCAGTCTGTGTGTGGGATAAGTGCGACAGGAAAGCGTCAGCGTCCGACAGGAGTCCTGGTGGTGGACTTGGACTGCGGGTTCACGTCCACACAAACGCTGTGGTTGTGTTCAAACTGTTATATGGGTTCACTGTTCACTGAGCCTCTGACGGGGAAGCGTCGGCCGTACTTCCTGCCACGGGTCAGGGTTAGGGTTAGTGTGGGACAGAGTTTATACATTATACATTCTGTGTCAGTGCTGGAGACCAATCAGAGACACAGTAAGGACGATACGAGACGTCTGCAACATTACAAGGTTGTCTGAGCGTGTGGAGTTAGTGTGAATCAGCTTTTCAGTCAGCTGTTTATCTGACAGACAGACACGATGAACACAGCATGAGCTTCTGCAGATCTACAAGAAACAAGGAAAACTGAAACTCAGCTGTTCAGCCAGCACTGACAAGAAGTGCTGAAAGTTAAAAAACAGGCAAGTTGCATCTGCTGAAGGATGGAAGATCATGTGATGTGCTCAAAAGCTCCAACTGTTGTGACACGGACCTTGAGGTAAGACATGTTTTGTCAAACATGAGAGCAGCAGATTATCATAGGTCAATTAAAACTGGAAGATATGGAAGACTTTAAATGCTTCAATGAAAAAAAAATCCCAGCAGCAGGTTCAGGAGGAAAGCAGAGAGCAGAGCATGTTAATGCCTGCGGTGCGGGAATCACATGCTAACACACAAAGCGACAGTGTGGAGGTGTCCACATACTTTTGTCCATCAGATACTCTTACTGCCTGGTGTAGAACAGAAGACACCGAGGATCTGCTGCTCATGACTGCAGCCATGTAACTGAGGTTAGGCGATCACCTCATTAGCATCCATACAGTGACAGTGTTGACAGCTGCTCTCCACTCACACACACTCACTCCCAGCTAAAGAAAGTCAAGTGTGTTAATGATAATGTATAACATTCAATTAGAGATACAGCAGAGCTACACGCCCCCGCTGACAGAGAGAGAGAGAGAGAGAGAGAGAGAGAGAGAGAGAGAGAGAGAGCGGCCGTCACCAACACCGAGAAAAACAATAAGCAGAGATGAAAGATAAAAATAGAGGAGGTGTACGAGAGAGAGAGGTTTTATAAATATAGACACTAATCTGCTCTCTGTTCTGCATCTAATTTCCATAAACATCCTGCATGCATGTCATTTACTATTAATGACTGGGAGAGGAGAGGAAACAAGGAGAGGACAGGACAGAAGAGGACATGAGAAAAGGAGACAAAAGGAAAGCAATAGGTGACAAAAACCAAAGAAGAGAGAAAGAAGAGAGGATGAACAAGGAAATAAGGAAGGAGAGGAGAGAAAAGAGGATTGAAGAATAGGAAGAGGGGATGAAGACAAGAGGAGGAGGAAGAGGTGATGACAGAGGGGAAGGAAATGAAAGGAAGGAGGGCAGCAAGCAAAGAAAGGGAGGAGAGGCTAGAAACAAAAGGAAAGGAGGAGGAGAGGTGTACCAGTGTGTTTACTCCCAGTTCACTCCCAGATTTTTTTTTTCCCAGCAGAGCTCTTACTGGAAATTACAGCATCAGCCTCCGTCTGTCCTCCGACGCTCATTAAAACACCTCCATCTGTCTGATACTGGACCAAGGAGGGAAAACACAGGTCCAACACAGGGTCAACAGAGGGACAACAGAGGACCAACAGAGGGCCAACAGAGGGCCAACAGAGGACCAACAGAGGACCAACAGAGGGCCAACACAGGTCCAACACAGGGACAACAGAGGGACAACACAGGGCCAACAGAGGGCCAACAGAGGGACAATAGAGGGACAATAGAGGGACAACAGAGGGACAACAGAGTCAACACACAAGCAACTTACAGACAACACACAGTCAACTCAGGCAAAGTTCGTGTCCTCAGCCACCTGATCTCACATTAGCTGCTAAACGCCGTTGTCGATGTGACGCTAGCTTTCAGCTCAACGCTCCGCTGGCTGAGTCCACAGTGTCACAGAGCCGTGGCTCAGCCATTCACTCTCTCAGCACTGAAAGTGTGTTTTTCCAGAAGCTAATTAGCTGCATCTCCACTGAACCAAACAGACCCATCTCATCAATGTGGTTGATTGTGTTGCGTTGCTTTCACTCCTCTTCAGGGATTTGATGCTTTCTCAGCTTCAGAGACACTTTGCTTTGAGGGAAGTTGAGTCGAGTTATTACAAGTCATAAAAACATCAAACAAAACATAAAATACAAACATAAAAACATCTCGTGTTGAGAAAAAAACTGTGACCACTCTCGCTCTGTTTGTTCAACTCTAAATAAAGGAGGAAAAAAGACTCTCTCTCTCTCTCTCTACCGTCTCACTCTTAACAGAGCTTGTAATGTGTGTGCTGGTGCATGAATGTGCGAATAACTGTGTGTGTGTGTGTGTGTGAACGTGAACGTGCATGTCGCATGTCTAACGGTGTGTTAGCGGGGCATTAGCCTAGCGATGCGGCAGCAGTTGTGTCAACCACACACACAAAATCAGTTACATGTTCAATTACACACGGTCTCTGTTCATGCGAGTCGATGCTCCCTGGTTTATTTTCTTAGCAGCTGCTGTCTGTCTGTCTCTCTGTCCTCTGTCCAATGTTTAGTCTTTTTTTTTTAATTAATGAAAAGGTTGACTGAGCACCGTGCTGTCCAGTTCAGCCACACCGTCAACCGCTGAGGATTAAATGCCTTGCTCAATGGCACGTTAATGGGAGACAAGAGGACGAGGAAAATAAACGGCTGCAGCAGAAAACATGTAAAAGCTTTTTCAGTCCTCTGGACAATTACATGGACAGAGGAGGAGGATGAGGAGGAGAGAGAGGATAACAAAGAAAATAATGAGTGCGAAAAGGAAGTGGATGAGGAAGGAAGACAGACTGAATTTACTGTCACAGTTCCTGTTTAAGCTGCGTTCTTGGCCCGATCCGAGTTGGAGGAGCTGCTAGTTCCCTAAGTATTTTTACCCACTCTGAAACTGGAGGACAGCTCTGATACTACACTGTGGTTACTGTGGTGTTCAGAGAGAAAAAGATGAGAGCCAGACACCTGGCATCATCAGGGCTTTGGGTATGTTTGTCCAAGTTTAGGTTTTGTTTGTCATGTGGTGTCATGTCACCAGTCATGTGGTGTCCCACAAGGCTCTGTGTTAGGGCCTCTTGTATTTCTTCTATATATAAATGATATATCAGCAGCTGTGAAATACAAACCCTTGCTGCATTTAGAGGTACAAACCGTTTCTTCAGAGAAATGTCCCCTGTCATCGTTGACAGTGTCATTCTGATCACGTCTCTTCTGATGCAGTGGTTTGAAAACTACGTTTAAGAACAAACTGCAGGGGATGGAAAACAGCCCCATTCATTATTTATGAAATACATCCCGTTAAACTCATAATGGCAGCGATGAATTCAGAAGTGCAGCTCAGGGTAGAACAGCTGCATCACATGTACAGTGGTATTACTGTGTATGCCCCTCAGTATTCCTGTTCATAGATATGATTGTTTTACACTTTTTAAAAACCAGGCTGCAGGCAGGAAGTCAGGATTTTATACAGCAGGGTCACAAATTTATGATGGAATTCTCTATTACAGGTTTAGTTCAGCCAACAAACTGTCTTCTTCTGACATGCGTGTTGTATTATTTAATGTGTGGTGACGTATTTATGTCTTTCTCCGGATTAGTTTTATGTTGTATGTCTCGTGTTTTGTCTTGGGGCCACATTGGAAATTTGTGTTTTGACTTTAACATGTTATTCTCTGGATTTTTTAATGTCTGCTTTCCATAAAAAATAAATAATTTCATATCCACAGAACCACACACAACTATAAAGGCTAAGAACCAACTAGGAGGAGGAAGGAAAAGAAGGAGGACAAGAGGTTAGAGGAGGTGAACAGAGAGTAAGAGGAGAGAGAGGAGGTGATACTGTATATATCCACTGTATTTTACTGTAAGCACTGTATTTTTTCAGCAGTCAGTCACTATACAGAGGACAGCTTTTACTGCAAGGCTGTATCCATGGCAACGAGACAGAGCGATAATTATGGGATGAGTCAGGGTCGATAGCTTCTTTATCTGTATATATGTGAGTGTGTGTGTTGAATAAAGGGCAAAGCAGGATTGTAATGGTTGGGCTGTTGATCTTGTCCACATCTGTTTGGAGTGTCAACACACACACACACACACGCACACGCGCACACACACACACACACACACACACACACACACACACACACACACACACACACACACACACACACACACACACACACACACACACACACACACACACACACACACACACACACACACATTAAAAGGCCTTAAAGAGTCTGTTGCACTGAGCTGTAAACCAGCAACCAAGCAGAAAATAGGCACTCAACACTTACAGAGAGGAGAGGAGGAGGAGGAGGGGAGGACACAAGGAAAGGAGAGGAGACAGGAGACTCTGTTTCCCTCTGTAACTCCAACAAACTGGTTCCTCCTCTAACCAGTGAACCACTGGTTCTCCTCCTGTATAAACTGCAGTTCATAAACAAACAGCACCGGCTGATTCAAAGCTGTGTGTTTAACAGTGATTATTGACCGTCCTCTGTCTTCACTTGACGTCGATGGTGGACATAAACCAAAGCTGTGTGAGATGAAAGCCCCTCTGCCTCCGACAAACAGCTAACGTCTCCTCGGCAGATGCTGAGGAGCAATAACATTAGACAGACTGCACCGTCGAGGCAGACAGTTACGCACTATTACACCAGATAGACTTCCACCGATGGTTCCTGGGCAGATGTAAAAGGCAATAAGATTAGACAGAGTCTGCCACCGACTGTCAAATGAAGGCCGCGGGGAGACACTAGACCCGACAGAGAGAGGGGGAAATGACAGAGATAACTGCCCTTTTTGTTAATTCTCCAAGTTTGTTTGTTTGACTCGATGTGCTGGAGGTGAAGTTCGACTCACAGGAAGGTAAGACAGAGGCTGACAGGCAGCAGGAGATGAAGAACACCGTCGCTCTGCTCAGTGTCTTTGCTGCTTTTTCTGTCAGGAAGTGCAAAAGTTAAACTGCCTCAATCCGTTTTCATTCTGCTGCTGATTCTTTCCATCGTCTTTGTGATTCATCATGTAAAAGAGTTTAATGAACTCCAGAGTTTACTTGATTTAGTTTATAATAAAGCTGAAAGTTACTCAGAAGAAATGTGGATCTTATATATATTCAGTCTGAGACTGTCAGATGTGTCTGGACTTCATCGTCCGTCCATGGTGTCAGACTTCAGATCAAAAAGGTGGTGGGAATGTTTTATAATTAGATTTAGTGTTCGTGCCCTCTGCACTGATGCCATCAGTCATGTCATACTCTCAGAAAACACGAGCCTGTTGTTACACACACTGAATTAGAGCTGTGGAAACATTAAACTGAATTTATCTTCTCAGTCACACAGGAAATTACATCCTCAGTGTTCATGTTAACAAAAAGCATTTAATCCAGGTGAGAAACCATCTGGTGACGAAGATAAACACTTCCACTCATCGTCACTTTACACTTCTCTGTATGAATATCACATTACCTTCTGCTCTGCCATCGAGGAAATGCATATAGAGATATCAGATTTGTGAGAAACAGGATTACGTGCCACAGTGTAAACTGATTCCGAGCGTCCTCACCTGAGTCGGAGCTGTACATGTAGACGAACCTGGTCCAGTAGAAGTGCTCCAGCAGGGCCATGAGGGGCTCCTGCAGCTGGGGTCGCAGCTGTAGGACAAACTGGTTGTTGGTCTGAACAGGGAAGGACGGCGTCACGAAGCAGACATGCAGAGAGCCGCAGAAAGACATCAGCATGTTGACCGTCCGCCGGTCGTACAGGCCCATGATGGCGTACACGCCCTTAGAGAACTGGGAGCAGACTGGGACAGACAGAAGAACAGAGAGAGGAAAAAGAGAAGACGATTAGTGCGGAGGCCGCTGTTTCATCACGTCAGCCTGTTTACATGACGCTGTGGCCACAGACAAAACGTCTCATTATCCTGAGGGTGTGAATCGTTTTCAGGTGACCTCACAGCTCACGTGCTGTGGAACATTAGTCTCCATCGCCATGGAGTACGTGAATGTTTTCCAGTTTAGTGAAACAATTAATGAAACATGTTCAAAAAAATCTGCTCATTATTCATGTTCTGTTCTTTCATATCACAACAGCTACTGGATGGATTTTCATCAGATTTTGTAATAAATCAATTTGATATTAAATATAATTATTAGCTGAAAATAACACACATCATGCCTAAAATACAGGCAGTATCGGATACGAACCTGCTCAGACCTGCTTTAAATGTGGTCAGTTGCGGTGTTAGTGGCTCTCTGGGGCACCACAATAGCCAAACTGTAGCTGGACGGGTAAATGAAAGGACGGCTGGAGTGGATTAAAAATGAATTTTATTTGAGGTCGCGTGGGACGGGTCGTCTTACTGTCCACAGAGTCAAAAGTAAACATGGAGAAGCAGTGTTCAGTTTTCATACCTCTGGAACAACCTCCCAGAAAACTGCAGGTCTGCTCCAACTATGAGATAAATAAATCGAGGCCACTGCCTTTTATTAAGTTAAATTTATTCATATCTCTCACCACACTGTATTTTCATTCTCTTGCTCTATGCTTTATTCTATTTTAGCTTAATCTTTTTTTCTTTGGGATAGTAATAAAGCTGAAATCTTTTGGTATAAGGCTGATCTGTACAGTTCATGATAAAATAATTCCTGCTTGTGTTTTTGAGTGCTAGTGTTTTTGACCATGACATCCCTCCTTCTCTTTCTGTCAGTCTGCATCCCTCCATCCTCTGCCCTGTCCTCCACCTTCTGTCCTCTTTCTTTATGTCTTCCCCTTTCCAATAATGTCATTTGTCTTGTTGTCCTGTCTTGTTTTCAAGCTCCAATTCCCTTTTTTGCCCAGAAATCCAGGTCAAACAAATCAAAAGTAAAATGTAGTTCTTATAAAACACTCTGTTGTCTTCAGTCTCTCTGTCAACATGTCTGTGATTTCTGAATGTGCCAAACCGCATCATTTGTCATTTGTCAGATACGTTTGTTATATCTGCTTTTGTGTGTTTCTCTTTTTTCTTTTTTTTTTTAGAACAGCACCATCTCTGTTTGGTAATAAGCTCAGAGGTGATAAAATCTTATCTTCATGGCAGACACACACAATTTCTGCTGCTGACTTATCTGCTGTTGTGTGGCTGATAAAGTGCAGTTTCCTGTTTCACACAAAAGGCTTCCACGTGGTAAATCCCTGTACACACGATGGCTATAATCAAATTACTCTCCATGCACAGCTCCTTCACAGTCAGGGATTAAATCTTAAGACAAAATAATACTCAGTGCTGAGGCACCACAAGTCATTCTGTAAATCACGGTCTGATTTTACGGTCTCCTGGGCACAATCGGATTTAGACGGTGTAAAAACATGTCCGTAGTGTCCGTGTCATCACCTAGAAAATCCTCATTTGGACAAAGGCCGATGGAGTCTGAGTGTAACCGAGGAGAAACGAGGAGGAATAAGCCAGTGGCTTCCAGCACAGCTGAGTATGATAGGCTGAGGCACCTGTCAATCAAACACTGCCCTCTTTGAGTCTTAATGTTTTCTTAATGAAACTTAACAACTGAAAGTCTGAATGTCATCATGTCATATTTCTGCAATGCCTGTTCAGCTGCGATGTTCAGATATGTTTAAACAGTAGAGTTTGACCTGAGGATGGCGTCCAAATAAGGTCACGACATCCTTTAAACCAACGGGATCATACAATATATAATACACCATTAAATCAAGTAAAAGAAAAACTCAGAATATAAAGTCTGTCTGAAATGTACAAAGCCAGGATAACACTACACTGCTTCACTCTCACGGCTCTCGGAGCATCGCGTTCGGCCACATCAACAGATGTTTTCAGAGAAACAGCTGTAAGAAAAAAAAACAAAACCTCTGTCCACGACCTGCTGAGCAGCAAACAGCAGACAGACTCAGTCAGAGCAGCTGCTGAACATGCTGCAGCATTTAGCAGCTAAAGAGCCTGATATTTACCTCAGGAGCTGGTGGAGACCAAACACAGGGCTAAAAGAGAGGGACACTGGACTGAGAGTCCTCAGGTGGACTCAGAGACCGCTCCAGATGATCCAGACTATGTTGATCTGTAACTGCTGAATGAGGAAATGAACAGCTGTTTGAGAACAAATTCACTATATCAACTATTAGCTTAAGAGCTCATTATTATGTCAGCACTGTGTTCACAGCTTGTTTCTGCTGGAAACAAAAACATCTGTTTTCACAGCTTTAAAGTCAAACAGCCTGTGTTCCTGCTCAAACACCCAACTCATCCCTTTCAAACCAAACAAATCACATATCTATGTGTCCTTGTTGCAGCTTCAGATCCCTGTAGCAAGCGCTAACATGCTAACAACAAGCCCGGTTCCTCTGAGCAGGCTAGCACTGAAATAACTATTCCCTCTAGGGCCATGCTATCATGCTAACAATAGACGTTTGCCCTCAGGCAGATGCTATCATGCTAACGAGGTATCTGTCTCTTAGCATTAAGGCTGCTGTCCCACTGGGACGTCGGGCCGCTCCTTCATCAAAGAGGGTCAGGCAGCGGAGAGTCGACAGATGCTGTGAGCACAGAGAATCTTTGTAGTTACTTGTGTTTAGCTCCACAACATCGTCATGATGAGGGCCCACATGTACAACCAATGGGATGAACCAATGAAGTGATGTCTAACTTACATTATTAACACATGAACTGTCAGTGAGCTACTTTTCACATTAATGTTTTCCTGTAGAAAACTTCTCGTCCTCTTGGTGTTTCTTTTTTTGTCTTTCTGATTGAAGCGAGATGAAAAAAAAAATCTTTAACGAAAGTGAAAAATAAAGAAGCAGAAAACTGTGTAAAACTCAGAGTTCAAAGTTCAGAGTATCATGTGATGCAGCTGAACGCTCCAGAACAGCTCCCGACCCTGGTACGACTGATTCTGTATTATAATTTGTTTAAACAGAAAATAAAATAAAGATGTATTGCTCTTTAAATGTGTCCCTGTGCAGCACAGTAGCTGCTGCATGTAATTAATGTCAGTGATCAATAAATAATCACGCCTCCTGTCGTCAGTACTGATGTTTGAATCTGATGACTGACAGAGAAACAACACAGCTGTCCCGACCCCCCCACCCCCACCCCACATTTTTTAATATTAATGAAGACAAATGTTCAACAAGGACACTCATCGTAACATGGCGAGCTGACCTCGCCTCGTACCCGCTGAGGGTCCTCCAGTCCGACATCTCGCTCCTCGCCACCTGAGGCTTTTAGACAGAGCTTTATTTAAACATAGCCCAGAGACGACGACAAGCGCCACGGGGCCCACAGCTGAGGCCGCGTCTACCCACAGAGCTGTTCATCCTCCTGACACATCCGTCCATCTATCCATACTGCAGATCTGTCTGTCCGCAACAAATCACAATCACCCTGATGTTTGGAAAGAGAAAGAGAAAGGAGGGATTGTTCGGCTGAAGGGTATCGGCGGGTAACTGTGAGGACGTCTATTAACCAGAGGCTTTCACCGTCATCATCCTCCACTGCCTTCATTCACGAAGACCGACGGCTCGACTGTTTACGCCCCTCTGCTGAGAAGACGAGACAGGACGGCCCGGAGACACACACACCCAGAGATCAGGTCACTGTTTCACTCCATCGTTCTGTGTTCCCGTCACTGGGCCAACACTTTTCACTGTCGCTGTCCCAGAAAGGCGTCCAGTCGGCTCAGAAACAGAATGAGCTGTAACTCCAGCACCAAACACTTGATAGTGACATTCATATTTGTGTTTTGTTTTATGTGAAGTGACGTGCACTGAGTGCAGCGGGAGATTCAGCTTGAAGTCTGTGATCGCCGGCATTACAACAAGCCAAGAAAGGGAAGGTCAAAGGTCGTAGACTGCAGACAAAACAGAGAAGTGGGCCGAGCCTCAGTGAATTCACATTTGAAGACTTTCCTTTGGGGAAGTCGCGGTGGCCTTGTTACTGTCTGAATCTCAAACTGTGGAAACAGCATAAAGTTTTAAAACCACCCACAACAACAGCTGTGACGTTTCTGAGGAAACCCGTGGACCATCACCCACTGTACTCTAAAAACCTAAATCTCTGCTCGTGTTCCCCAAAGGCTGCACCGTTCATTACACCTCACACACAGAGAATCAGAGAGCACAGCATTAATGTGCAGCCTCCACTCTCAGAGCCTGGCTGCAGACATTTACCACCACTCAGACCTTTTGTGTCAAATTCAGCTTTAGTCCACTTTAACAGGTGAATCCAACCTTCGTTCTGCTCGCTCTCTGGTACTTTATTGACAAAATGCTAAATCAAAAAACAACCAGCAGATTAAAACCATCCAGAACAGACTGGTTTTCTCTCATTTTTGGGGAAATCTGACTCAGAGAGAATCAAGATGTTTAAATTCCAGATACACAGGAGACACAGTATGAGGTTTTCATCCTGACTCCCAGAGAGCTGAATGGCACCGAGCACCCGTCTCAACCTCAGGCTCTAATTAATGTGTTTAGTAGAGATGCTGAATAATAGATTAAATGGCTGCCTTCCTCAGGGTGATACACCATTCATACACACACACACACAACACACACTCACACAAAGCCTAATACAGTGCACACATCCACATGGTGATTCACACACAAGAACACACACTCACTCACACTCACTCACACATCGAGTCTAAAGTCATTTAGGCAACTGCTGCCTCCCAGGCATCAATGCAATAATCTCCTGCTGAGAACTGCAGCTCTGAGACACACACACACACACACACACACACACACACACACACACACACACACACACACACACACACACACACACACACACACACACACACACACACACACACACACACAACCACACACACACAACCACACAGGGAGATATGGAGGCTTCCCCAACAGTCGCAGGTTCAAATCCCATCTGTCTGAATCTCATCTCTGTTGCCTCCAAGTCTACATTTACATTTCAGTCGTCCACAGAGATTTACACACAACTCACTCCAGAAGCGACAGATCAGCTGTGTGTGCGCTACACAAACCACCGAGCATTTATTTTCTAGTAGAAGAAGAAAAAGTCTTGTTAGAAAACTACTGCGATCAAGCTTCACACAGCACAGGATGTTTTACAGGTGAACACACCTGCAGGTTTACAGGTGAAGGTCAGGTGAACACACCTGTAGGTTTACAGCTCCTGTAGCCTGTGACCTGTGACCCTCAACTGATAAATACACACCCCAAATTAATCAAATGAGTCAACAGATACAACTGTTGGTGTCACAATCACAACCTATGGTTTGACCTTGACCTCTGACCTCACCGAGGAGTTTCAGACTGTGGACTCTCTCCTCTCAGCCATCTTTGTTTCATGTGTTTTAAAGATCAAAAATGATTTTCTGCCACGACCTGTTTGCCGGTGGACTTTAAGTCTCCACTAAAACCCTGCAGTTTATTTCCTCTTTCCTTTTCTTATCTTCACTTTTCCTCTCTGCCTTCACCCTCGTCTGGCATCTGATATTGCTTCTGTTTGTCCGACATGAAACTAAGGATTAAGATTATTAATTAAAGATAATCCCTTTCTCTCTGCTGCTGGCCTTCATATCTGAACACCGGCTCGTCCTTTTTTTCATTATTTCCCCGATTGTGCTGCTGAAGATAAACGTCTTTCCGGGCAATACACGCAGCGCTCGCTTTTTTTAACACTGCACTTTATCCTCATTTCACATTTGAGGCGTTCAACTGAGCGTGTAACTACAAGTGAGTCCTCAAGGGCGAAATGTCACCAGCAACCCAGATCAGCTCTGTCTGTCTCTCTCTTCTCTTTCCACTGGGCTTCCAGCCTACATGTCTCCAACACAACGCATTCTTTATTTTTTTTTATTTTCTACGCCAATAAACAGTAAATAACACAAACTATGGGGCAGTCGTGTTTTGTCCTTCTGTCGTCTCAATCTGTACGCTCCTGATAAGGGAAGTCCTGGCAGTGAGACAGAGGAGAAACACCATTTAATTTCCCCCCGTCTCCCTCCTCCTCCTCCCATCTTCGTCTGAACCTCTGGGAGGGCGGTGAGTTAAAATGTTGGTTAGCTGGCTCTCATGCATCTGCTGCTCAGAGGCTACAGTTTATACTTGATGTGCAAACTTAAAGGGTTGAAGATGCAGAGGAGGAAACATCAGCCCCATCTGAAGAACATCTTCACTTTAATCCACAGCTGTTGTTGCTGGGTTTCCACTCTGTATGTATGTTCACCACATGTGTAAGGAAACGCCATAAACTGCATCTATGTTTGTTTGGACTTAGCAAATTACATGTACAGCAACTTTATTACACTATAAATTAATACTGATTCATTTTTATGGCACTTATTACATTATTTTCCCCTTTTCACACAAAATAGTTTGTCCTTTACAGACTAACCTGGGACACTCTGCCTCCTCCACCCTCTACAACACACAGCTAATATAAATGTGTACAGACCAAATAAGCTTGAAGAGTGACGATGACAGCTACAGCTGCCTCTGTACGTCTCACTGATACAGATGCCTCACATTTTGCATTCAGTCCAAAGTGAGCTGTGAAATCCAGTCAGGACTCCTCCCTCTGCTCAGCTCCGTGTCTCTGTGAGACACTTCAGCCTTGTTTAATTCCTCAGTCCTGTAGATGAACAGTGAAACGAAGCAACTCAACAGCCTGAAAAATTACCTGAACAAAAAGTCATTTCACTTCCTGCGCTATGACTTTCCTCCATTTCATTCGTCTTTGCTGACGGACGGATTTTCTGCCGCTCAGCCCGAACCCATCACTCCACACTGGGAAAAACACACAGCATTCTGGTCCCATCGTGGGTTTTTAATGTTCAACAGGGTGTGAGTTCATGAAGCCATCAGCAGAGCCCGAGTCTGTGTTAACATGGGGTCACACTCAGGTTAGAGCTCCATTCAAAACCCTGTTACATGCTCTATTAGACTGAGATGCTCACTCTACCTCCCTGCCTCTCTGCCTCTCCTGATCCAGTTCATTCTATTCAGTCCACCTCCATTCAGCTCAGGCTGATCTGCTGGCATGAATGCGACACAGCCTTGTACTGCCAAAGCGCCTGACTCCATTTGGGTTCCTTCATAAAAGGCTGTGTTTATTACTGCAGATACACATTCATTAAGATTCACCCCCCCACCACCCCCGGGGTGGTCTACAGTGACTCTGCAGCCCCTGACCTTTGTCCCTGTGTCTCAATACACATCACTGGATTCGTCCATCAACGTGTCTCATGTCTCGATGTGAAATTCTGGTCTCAGTGTCTGACAGGCAGCTGCCTCTGCATTATTTCTGTTCTACATAATGAAGATGACACAAACAGGCAGAACCACAGCAGAGCGTCTCTGCAGGATAATCCGGTTCTGAGTGTGAGCTAATGTCAGCTGTGAACTCACTCTCAGATACGAACACGTGCTTCACACTCCAACTCTGGAGCACACATACATGTCAGCAGCTGTTGGCTGGATCAACACGAAGTTAAACTGTTTACGACATTCTAACATTCTTGTTTTCTACGCTCTGTAAACACAATGACATAAATCTGAACTCTCACACGGGACGTCTTACATAAATAAAAAGTTATGTTTTGGGGAGTGAATATAATGATGTTACACCACAGGCATTATTAGGTCACACTGAAGCGGAAACACTGCTCGTACGTGACTGTGACGGTTCACATCTGACTGTAAATACCAGAGGTTCATTACAAACCATAACATGATGTGTGTGTACAGTAGCAGCAGATGTTGTTGATGTACTGCTGTACAGAGTCACAGTGCTGAAGCTGCAGCAGCAGAGACGCAGCTGCAGGTTTTTCCATGAAGCTCACAGCTTATTTCATTCATATAATCTCTGTGTGCACAAATCCCTCGTGGTGCTCGGCTGCTGTCCCACCACCCCCCCCTGCACAGACGCACCCTCCTGCCTGTACTGTTCACTGTGTATATACAGGAGAACGCCATCGAGCCCCCCCCCCAAGAAGAACCACGGTTCTTCAACACAGCTCGGATCACACTATATGACGTTTGTGTTTCGAGATGCTGAAGTCACCACAAATCCAACCCTAACCAATCACAGCTTCAGTGTCCTCAGCATCACTCAGGGACTCGAGGCCTCATAAGAACAGGGTTCGTACAACGTGTCCCGTGTTAACGTGTCACTGATGGGACCGGTTTTAATAAATGACCCTTGTCCTGATTCTGCTCGGTGCTGCAGGTGAAACCAGACGTGAACGGAGTCTGAATGATGGAGCTGCTGCACCTGAGCTGATCCCACCTGCCCTCTGGATACAGCCAGCAAACACCTCTCTCTCTGTCCGTCTTTCTGTCTGCATTCTCCTGTGAAGCTCTTTGTCTTTGTCTCTGTCTTCTTATCTTTTCCATCTATCAACAATCTACCAACTGGGCAAAACAGGCAACTGCCCACAAGAAGCCGCAGGTTTAATACAACTACTACTTCAACTTGATGAACTGACAATTAGAAATCAGCACCACTGAAAGACAAAGATAACTACAGCATGTCCTCCATCCTCCATCTCTGTGTCCACATATCGTTTTAACACCTAAATTGATTTGTTGTAAAGTGTTTTATCAGATTTCTGCCATTTCTTCAGTGTGTCAACTAATTAACAAACACAAAACCCTGTGAAAGGTGGTGTTCACTGGAAATAAACAACGGCAGGATGGAGGCCTACGTACTGCAGACTCAACAAAGACACGCTTCACAACAGCAGCAGTCACATCACCGGACTGTGAGCGAGTGTGTTTATGGTGTGTGAGTGTGTGTGTGTTTAATACTTGTGTTTAAAGGTGATGTCAACATTAAAATGTGAAATCAGGGGAGGAGACAAACATCTGGAAGCAGCTGTAAACTGCACTTCCTGTTGTTTTGAAACAGTTTCAGCAGAAAACACTGATGAACATCGACAGGAAAGTTTTAATGTGGACATGTTGCAGGGACCGGACTCGTACTGCTGAGACTGTGAAAGGTTAAATGAAGAGCTTCAGAGGAGATTTCAATCTATCAACATTTACACCGTGTAGCAGCCAGCCCCACGATGAGTCTAATGATATAAAACTCCTCCTCAAAATTAGTCCGAAATTTTCACCAGCTGTTTTAATAATCAATTAACAATCTTTAAGGAAAATTGCTCATAATTTGATTGTTCCTTTAAAGATTCATCAATAGTTTAATCGATAATGAAAATAATGAGTTGCATTCCTAACCATGTGCACCAGCCTCTTCCTCTGCCTCCCCCTCCCCCCTCCCTCTCCATGCCCTGTCTCTCCTGCTTTCTGTCTCTTACTATGACACACACTCTCACACCCTCCCTCCGTCTGTTGTTTTCTCCCTGGTCTGTTGTGTGAAATGTAAAACAGACTGAGCTCTGCCTCCTGTGAGACAGACTCCACAGTCGGAGCTGAGCAGCATGGCTGCATCTCTTCGACACACTCAGAGGTAGAAAAACAAATATCTGTGTGAGAGCAGAGACTCAGTCCTCCGAGCTGCTGCGTTGGACACTTCATACGAGCGGCTCAGACCGAGCTCACGGACACTTTCATCAGGAATTAGTCTCAGTTACGACAACGTGCAGGGACGACAGCCGGTCTAACGCAACAGCACAGCAACAATGAACATGGAATCACAGAAAAAATAAATGATTCACTTTCATCAGTATATAAAAGAACTTGCATCTGGCCTCAGGTGGCCCCAACGACTGCAACTGACCTGAGGGTCATTATATCTGCAGATTTAAATACAGGTGTAATAAGGCTGGCTGGAAAATTCAGTGTTTGGAGCAGAACAAAACAAGGTCAGCACTTTGTTCTTTGAACCTACTGTACTGAACACTCCCAGGAGCCAGAGTCCATTTACTGCTGAGCTCCCTCTGGTCTACATCCACTTACTGCTGCTGTCTGCTCTTTTAAAGACTTTCTCCATTTACTTGTATTTTCCTTAAATCCCAAGTCTGTTGAATGAATCTGGATGATGGAAGAACGACGCACTGAGCCGTGGTGGTGATGGGCATTTCAAGCAAAAATAATATTCATTAGTCACCACAAAGTATTCAGACATTTTTCAACCCACCATCACCACTGCTGGGCCAAACAAAGCTAAAGTCAAAGCACAGTTAGGACGCGGTGACGTTTCTGTAGTTCAGTTTAACACATTTTAACAGCAACCGAAAACAAACACGTTCCAAACACGAGGTCAAGCAGATCTATGCGAGTCCAGAGTCACAGTTTCCACTCAAACAGGATTTTGTCAAAAGTTGAAGCTTTGTGGTTTGTTTGCAGCTTTGTGGTACAGTGAATAAATTATTGGGGTGGAAAATTGAAAACACTATTGAAGCACTGTTTTGCTCTGCTGGGCTGACAATACCTCACACAACCACTGAGAACGTCACGAAATGCAGCTGGAGGAAAGTGTGTCCACGAAGTGTGAGAAAACTGCCTGTGCAAACACCCTGATTTCTGCTCTTTAACGTCTATGACACAACATTATGCACAGTTTCCTAACTGTGTCTGTCAACAGTGGCTTTATCACAGCCTGTCTGAGGAGAACTGGAAGCACTGAGACTGAATCACACAATAAATGTGCTGTGAAACCAAAACTAGGAGCCATTTTTCAAACTGCAAGCTCTGCAGAGCTGCAGAGACGTCATTAATTCTCTTTGGGTTCAGCACTATGAGCAACACTTTCTCATTTAATACATTTGATTCAGAATTGATAAAAGAAAAAAAAAATCACTTCATAAAGCTAAACTCAGAAAAGTCGGAGCCAGAGAGAGAAATTCCTCCACCAACATCTGCAGGAAAAGGTTTGTGGATTCATGGAGAATGATTGTTTATGTCCCTGAAACTCAGGAACGTGTTTGTTTCTGAACTTACAGGCGTAGGTCATGGCGAAGCTGCTCCCTGTGTCCACCATGTCCACTTGTGGCACCAGTTTGGGGACATCCTGGTGCTGGGCCAGGGCGAAACGAAACACCTCGTACTCATGTGAGCCGGTGGGGAAAAGGCCTCCTGTTCAACACACACACACACAGATTTTATTTTATGAGGAAAAGAACAAAGTAACTGAATGGACATTAGCAGATAAACATACATGAATCAAATGTTTCCAGAGTTTCATGAACCACGGAAGTTATTTTCAGCATGAATTCAAAATCCTGTTGGAACTTACACAAACATACCAGGGCTGAAAGATTTTAGGAAAAGATCTAACTGCATTTTTTCTGGCAGATATTGCAATTTCGATTTGATTCACAATTTTCTTCAAATCAAGCTTCAGTGTAATATTCACACTGTACAGTAACATTTACAAACATGACAGGAAACTACATCATACCATTAAAACATTAAACTGCATTACTCTAATGCAAGAATGAAAACCAAAGTTAAGAACTGATTTCAAATGTATTTATTAACCAGAAACACGCAGGTACATTCTATAAAGTCACTGAGCAGCGGCAGTTACTACAGATGAAGAACTCAAAGAGCATCTTTGACTGTCTGAACTTAAAGTAGCGCAAAAAAAAATATCCTTAACTGTGTTAAGTTAAAAAAAAAAAGTTCAATGAAATACAAACAATTCCAAAGAACAATGTTAAATAAGTAATGATAAGAAAAACACAATTCAACCATTCCGTCCATTCCGTGTGAACAGTCAGCGTGTCCTCGGCAGTGCAGTGTGTTATGGCAGCCGTTATCTCCCGGTGTGTTCGGCTGCTCTTATCATCCGGAGTGACGCTGGTAAAACATGCTGGAATTGTCTGTTCGCTTCTTCGGGCCTGAGCATCAGTTTCACACTTTTCAGCGGAACTTTTCCGTCACGCAAACACCTGTGCTGATTTTTCAGGTGTCGGTATAAACTCTTGTGTTTCCGCTGGATGTTGCGGCTTCGGCGCGACAGGTTTTGCACAGTACCTGTTTCTGCTGCACGTCTGCGGCCTCAGAGCCGAAATGCTCCCAAATGAGCGACGCTGTTTTTCTTGGAGATTAAATCCTGTAACTCCGCTTCTGCTCCAGCTGAAGCCGTTTCACTAATGAAGCAGCAGGTGGAGCAGGTTACACTGATTGCGTTAGCCTGATGAGCTCGGCAGGTAGGGAGACGGCAGGTATGTGTAGGATAGCTGACACAACAGATCATATTAAACGCTCCCGCTGTGGCTCCAGGCTGTAAACTGGAGGGTTTCTGGCTTCTAAGCCGATTGAAGAGCGAGTGAATGAATCTTTGTTTTTTTGTTTTTTTTTTGTTATAAACTTTCAGACTAACCTAACTCTGACCCGGTTACTGCTAATGAAGGAGCTCGGCAGGTAGGGAGACGGCAGGTATGTGTTAAATGGAGGACGCAGCAGATCCTGGGTCAGTCAGGAGCGCTGCAAAAGAAACTGCAGCTTTGGCGATCACATGATCGCGTTAACTGAAATCGCAATTTCTAAAGCGAACTTCAGTTAAGCTTCTTTAAATTAAGCTAACCTAGCTAACGATGCTAACCTGTGCATTAAGCTAACCTAGCTAACGATGCTAACTTGTGCATTAAGCTAACCTAGCTAACGATGCTAACGTCACACTCACGGTTAAACTTCCTCAGACGGTTAAAAGTCGTTATTTTGTCAAACAACATCAAACTTTATGAGAAACCGAACACAGACGAACCCTGTGCCGTCGTCAGACCGGAGATACACAAACAGTGAACACGACGTTTCCCGGTGTTTGAACCGGTTGGGCGCGTAAACCCACCGGACGCTGCACCTGCGACTCCTACCGGCGTTACACCTTCAAAATAAAAGCATCTAACTGGTGCAAAAAGCGCCGGTTCATGTATAATATATAAACAGACAAATAAAATAAAACTCTTAAGTCTCACGCATTGAGCTTTTCGGTCTTTTGTCACGCACCCCCGCCACACATTGTATTTCTCACGCTGAAAAAAAAAATACCGGTAAATTGCTCTGGTGCGCCGTTGCTATGGAACCTGGAGGAATCAAGCAGGTCTGCTATGGAGTCCAGCCTGTCACTTACCTGTCAATCAAAAAAGGAAAACGGGGTGGGGTCACTCATATTTATGTATTTATTAACGGTCCCTGGCAAATGTTGGAATTTCACAATCAGCCTCTTCTCCACCTGCTGTGTCTGATGGAGGTGGAGCTAATTTAACCGCTGCCTACTGTCGGGTCTTTCTGTTCAGATGAGTGGAATTTTTTAAAAATGAAGTTAAACACAGTCCCTTTGTCTGACTGCTACAGCTCGTATTCACCATCATATCGCTGTGGTGAGATTTACCTTAGAGCTAAAATACAACTTCCTTTACCAAGCATGCTGAAAACTGCTAACACCACAAAATGGGGATGTTACAGGGACATTATTGGAATAGTATGGGATTTATTCATCAGAGTTACAAAGGCTGGAAGCAGTCCATCTGCTCTGACAGAAGGTCTCACTGATTCAATAAACACATCCACAGAAAACCAAAGCTACTGATTTTTAATGCTGATGCTCACCGGATGGTTTGCAGGGTCAGACGCACGCGGGCTGCAGGAGTGAGCTTATTCCAGTGAAATCCAGGTTAGTTCAACTTGATGCTACATCAGCACCAAACCCGAGAGGACACTGCAGCAGAGATCTGGACCAGTTTCCCAATGAATCACATTATAATTTCATTTCAGGAGAGTAACACGCCCTGCAGCCCACAGCCGCCTGAGCCACACCGAACGTGACCAAACCAGTCAAGGTTCAAAAGAGAATAAAAGAGCTGACGGAGGAGAAGTGTCAGAGTGAAAGTCATCTTAGACTGAAAGGTGCTGACATTATTGATCCTGAACACAGAAAACACAGGTGATTGATCCGATGGTGCCCAGCTCACCTGTGCTTACAACAACCAATATGATCATATTAGTTCATAATATACAGTTCAATATCAATAAAATCATCTCTTGTTTTAACCTGTATCAGTTCATCATGATTTATTGGTTGATTATATTTTGTATTATTAAACTAAATTGGCAAAATAACTACAGTTATACACGTAGAGCAGGATAAAGTACAACTTTTACCTTTAAGTATCATAAAATGAAAATACTCAAAACTGAACTTCGAATTTGTATTTGAGTATAATGCTTGAGTAACTGTACGTAGCCTCTCTCTGAGCCTGTCTTACCACTGGAAGCTGAGGCAGGGCCTTCCTGAAGAGCAGCGCTAATGGGCTTTTTTGTGCTCTTGGTGTTGTTAAGGGTGAATTTTGTTTCGTGTTTCATTGCCCCATTTACAGCGACCTAAGGAGACTGAATCAACAATAGTACAACAAGGTTGTGAATAATGTGGTTACCGTCGTATCAGTCTCCAGTGCTGCAGGAAAAGCTTGAGTGTACTGAAGGAGAAGACGAAATATTACAAAGAATACATGAAAGCTACGCTCCACCAGCTCCCACAGGCAGCAGGATCCCAGAGGAAATATTATAGGAACCATTAAACACACTATCCCAACATACATGGGGATTTACTACCATAAGGGCGGCTGAGAACCTTTACGACGCAACAAGAATATTAAAGGGAAGCTGTGAGTCAAAAAGCAAACCACCTCACACTAAGAGCAGTGAAAGTCAATCAAACATGTAGTTAAACAACAGAAAATTAATCAACTGCAACTATTTTGATAATTATTAATTTCAGTCGATTTTCAAGCAAAATCTCCAAATATTCTGTGGTTCCTTCTCACATGTGACGATTTTCTGGTTTTCTTTTTCATCAAACATCTTAGGGTTTTGGATGGTAATGTGAAAAGAACAGTCATCCTGAAGACATCACAGGCTCCGAGAAATTCTGAAAGATTTCATCAACCAATTACACAAATAATAAATAAATGACAGTAGGCTACAAACTGCAGATCCTGGTATGAACACGTAGCCTTGGTGCTGTCAGCAGATAAAGATAGAAATACACACAAACATATCCAGTAACTATAAACGCCTTATAGATAGATAGACAGAATGTGAATGTGGACACTGACATGCTGCTGGTCACAGAGGGAATCCCTGCTGAGCTCACTGGGACTATTTAAACATAATAAAGTCACAACAGGAATATTCCAGCATATATTAGGATTATTACAGGAGCCAGTCTGAGGGATGAGGCACTTTAACAGGCGTTAGTGTTGAAGCATCGCGCTTACAAAAATCCCGTGAACTCAACATATTACATGAAAAATGATGTAAATCTATGTTAAAGAAATACCACTGGAGCTGAGAGAACCTTAACAGTGCGTCGTTATGTGAATGCTCAGGCTGATCCGTGGCTTTAATGTGCACAGATAGGAGCTTAGATTGGACATATAGGACCTCATGTCTCAGACACTACGAGTCTAAAATCCTGGATTCGGAAATGACCCAAGATGTAAGAGACAGACAGAGAAGCCTGCCTCGACCCGAGCGGGGCTTCCAGCTGGTCCGGGAGCGCCCCTGGGCGCAGGCACCCCGCAGCCTCTGCCCGCCGCTCACTCACCTATGTTGATGTTACTTGGGAAACTTGTGCCGCTGCAGAGCCCGATCAGCAGCAGCGGGAGCAGGAGGAGGACCGAGGGGAGCGGGAAGCTCTGCAGCCGCATGTTTTCCTCCAGCAGCAGCACCGACGGGAGACGCGGAACAACCGGCGTAATCCCATTCACACCGGGGCCGGTACAGATCCACCTCAGCCCGGCCACAGACTCGCACATCCACCGGCAGCCTGCGTCTGTCTCTGAGTCCTTCCCTCCTCTCAAACATCCATAGCTGAAGCGCAGAGCTCTGCTGCCGCGTCGACTCTGAGTGTCAGAGTGTTTGTTCACTGTTCCTGTACCCCACTGCCCCCCCCACCCCCAGCCTCCCCCACACACACCCCTCACACCGCCTCCCTCCCTCCTTCCCTCCCTCTCTGGTCAGTTGAATTGAGCTTTGCTGGCATGAAAAACACCGATGTGTCCTGACAAAGCAGGATGAATAAGGAGCAACAGCAGTAACTGATGAGACAATGCTCTGCTCCTTATGAATATATTCACAGAGACAATACAAATCATCACCACACAACTCACAATCACAGCAAACACACAGTGACACTGACCACTGGTTCCTCCAGTGCTGTGAAGCACAGTGTCGAGCTGTGATGAGGTTTTACGCCACGTTTCAGAGGGAAATGTTGTTTCTTTACTAAACTACATTTATCCAACAGATGTTTATCCAACATTCACCTCTGAACCTCTGACATGGTTTTATATCAAGATGTAAAAATGATCCAGTAAAAATCCAGGATCAGTGAATCAGGAATTAGTTTTCTCTTCTTTCTCTCCCACTAATCATCAAAACTGTTCAATAATCAGTCCTATCATAACCACCGAGGATGATATTTAAGTGATGAACTTTATAATCTGTGGAGCCAGTGAGTTCCATTCAAACACTGACTGATTTATGACGCTGGATTTTTTCGTGGTCACGTCCTTCCTGCTGTGTTTGTAGTAAAGTGTCACTAAATAAAAAACAAGTTTATATTTCAGACAAACAGTGGGATCTTTGTGGCACGTCTTTGTCGTTGGGATATTTCTAATGAAAACGAGCAGCAGATTCACTAATCTGTGTTTTTCACATCCAAACCTGTGATTTCGGCCCAGGGAGACACCTGCGCTCATACCTGTGGTATCACTGTGTCCTCGTGTCTCTGCAGTGAAGCTGCTTAATAAAATATTATCGTGACTGATATGAAATATCTAAATATAAAAAACTTCCTTTAGCTCTTCAGAGCTCCAGTGGTCAGTTATTAAGCAGTGAACTCGCTGGGATCCCGCACACCGATGGGATTTAAAGCACCTTACCTGTTGAACATCCAGGTAAACTGCTTCACTCCAGGGATCCGAGGGAATCTCATGATAAACACCGAACAGAAGAACTTCAGCTGAGTGGACTCTGACATCAGATTTAACGGCAGACGCTGCAGAGGAAGCAGTGCAGGTCTGACGGCTGCCGCGTCCTTCAGGGTGAGAGGTCAAAGGTCATTGAAATCTTTCGAAACATCCTGACAGCACTGTCACATTTATTGTTGCAGCAGCGGAGATGATTGGCCTGAACGGATCATTTTAAAGGTTAGAAAAGGATAAAACCAGACAAAGCAAATTTCATGTCAGTCTGTGTGAAAGCTGTCGTGGTGGAGCTAAAGGAAAACTCTAAATATCAACCCTAAGATGCATCCTCTGGGTGCCATGAACGTCGCAGCAGTCAGTCCAACAGCTGCTGAGATGTTTCAGAGGCGGACTGACGGCTCATCACAGCCGTCCCCCGGCGACACTAAACTCACCAACAAAAGCTTCCTCCAGAGTATTTTATGTTTTGTTCATTTCATTTCCTGCAGAGTTTATAAATGAATCAGTGAGTATTTCACCGTTTCTTCATGCCCCCTGTCGTCAGAGTCCAGAGTTATTTCTTTATCAGGACCAAAGGAAACTCAGGCGCAGAGTTAAAGTTGTATGTTTCTACACTTCCTAATCACAAAACGTCCGCCCTCCTACACAGTTTGCCCACACAAGGAATAATGGGGACGCTGATAATCCGCTTCTATTCACTTTCTATCCAACCAATTTACTGAAGACAAAACAAAGAGAGAGAGGAGAACGATCATCCTCATCCCCGCCTAATTAATTTATCTGCACTCCACAAACAGGCAAACGGCCGCGTAGCGTAGGTGGATCCACTAAAACAAGACAAATGATCAACTTCTGACGACACATGCAGAGAAGACGCGCACAGCTCTGATGAATCTGGGTCTGTGCTGCTGATGGTTCTACACAAACCAAACAAGTCTCAGATATTTACCAGGCTTTCAGAGGCAGAGAGAAGGGTTCGTACACACAAATCACAGTCAGGGTGTAGTCAGGCAAACGTCATTTTTCACTGTGTTCAACACCACAAACCAAATTCCATTCAACTTTTTTGGTACTTTTGTAGCAGCAGAGGTTTCAGAAGCATCAGACAGTCACTGGTCTGAGAGCGGTGGTGTTAAAGTTGTGCGTCACGCTGTCATTTGTGAGCAAGCGTCAGTTCTCATCCGCTCTGCTCCGTGTTCAGATCAGAAGTTCAGACATGAAGCTGAGACACAGCTGCTGTTTAAAGCCTGTTGTTTCTGACGTTCAGTGTTTCTGTTCGTTACATTATCTACAACAAGCAGGAGGCTCATGAAAGAGTGATGCTTTTAATCTGCTCTTTTCCATAAAGGATGATGGGAGAATGAATAAATGATGATGGCATTGTGCCCACACAGCACTATTTACCCATGCAGAGTGTATGTAATGTGTGTGTGTGTGTGTGTGTTGTATGTAAAAGCTGGTTTACAAAGCTCAGCGCTCATGCTCTCCTCCTGTGAGTGTAAATCATAGATGTGGAAGGGAAGCGTAAGTAGACTGTTTTCCTTTGTATGTAAATAACGTGATTATCTGTATGTGATTGTCATGATGTAATCTTTGTGTCCCTTCACTTTCAAAGGTTTTTAAAAGTTCAGATTTAACCATCACTTTTTCAAACTCGTCTGTTTCCAGATTTCAGAGCGAACTGGTTTCATTTTTAGCTGCGTGAGGACATTTTCCAACAAACGTTCATTCACTTTCAACATAAAATATTGCTTCTTATTTTTTGCACTTTAGCACAAAGGTTCACATCCATTGTCTCTGCCACCCTCAGCCCTTTGTTACTGTACGCACAGTAACTGCTCTGTGAAGCCACTGCTGCTATCGACCGCGCTGAGCTCCCTCCTGGAAACCACAGAGAAGTGAACTGTAAAACTTGTGCTGCTGATTAAAGAAGCTGAACATTTGCTGAGCATGTTTGGGATAAAGAAAACTAAACTCACACACACACCGTCCTCCGGCTGTGTGTGTGTGTGTGTGTGTGTGTGTGAGACTGTATAATGCTGTCACGGTGCTGTTTGATCTACATGCACTTCACCTAACGTGTGGAAACTCACCTGATGTATTGTTTTATAAAAATCGACCATGATGCCAGGATGGTTTAACTCCACGGTTTGACCCTGGTCTTCTAACGTCTTCTTCCCACACATCAGCTGCGTTCATGAGACAAACAGGTAGAGCGTCAGGCAGGTGGAATAATACAGCATCACAGGAAGTGAGACAGTGAATATTAAACACTTCATCGCCATGTAAGAGACTGATTGTGTTTTTCTTCCCTCACTGAGTAATCAAACATCTCACTCTCTCACCTCCTCTGGTAGAAAACCACAGACTCTAATTGCCATAAATCACTGCAGCGTCTCAGCGTGCTCTCATTAACACAGTCGTCAACACAAAGGTCAAATTAACGTCGTCCTCAATCACGCGTCTTACAGATGAACACAGCTCAGAGCCGTGAGTCTGTGTGATCACCCACCTCCATCAAATACACTTCTCTCCAGTCACATCTCCACCCATCAGTTTTTCCTCGTAGGTCAGGTTAATGGAGACACCGTGTCCACGAGGTCCCACACCTCACACACCAGGACAGAAGCCGAGCCACTGAATTCACCTGAACATAGTGAAACTGTGCCACCGAACACCTGAGGACACCAGCGAACGTTCAGCAGCCAGCAGCACGGGGCTGTTTTATTCATGGACCCCGTGCATTAAAACTGTCACACGGCATCAGCGGGGCCACCGAGCGGCTCGTTCCCGGGTCGCAGGTTCAGATCCGGCTCAGCGGTGCCGGCCTGTCTCTGTTTGCTGTCAGCCTGAATTGTTTACAGAGGCAGTTTTAACAAAAGCACTTAAGAGAAAAAGCACTTTGTGAGCAGCGAAGGCCAGAAATAACACACACACACACACACATTACAGCAAAATGAGTTCCCATGATTTCACTGTAGAAGGAAATCTGACTGGAGTCAAAGGAAAGAAGGAAGTTAACTAAGGAGACTGCTGCATCTGTCCTTCCTTCCTTTAATCCTTTCCTTTTCTCCTCTCTCCCCGTTCTCCCTCCATCTTTCCCATGTTTATATGACATGTTAATTTTCAACATTAACTAACATTAACTAACATTAACACAGACCTAATTACTGGCTGTGGCTGCAGAGATAAATCTGACGCAGCTGTTATTTGTGCGTTTCCATCTCCTCCTTCACACACTAACAACTTAAAATACACACTGCACCATTTTAAATGTATAAAACCTTCTTTAGTAAATAAGGACAAACACAATTTGGTTCAGCATCTAGAGAAAACACATCCTTAGTAAATAGTGAAAAATAAACTAAATGAAAATCAGGTGTCAAAATAAAAAACTATTCAGGTCTCCCTGCCTCTTCTCTCCAGTTCTTTCTTCGCCTCCTCCACTCACAGGAAGCAAAGGAAGGAAAGACGTCCTTTCACCGGCTCGGCTGTCAGCAGTGGTTAGAGACCCAAGAGACGAGAGGAGGAGAGAGGAGGAGGAGGAGGAGGATGAAGAGGAGGAAGAGGAGGAAGAGAAGTCAAGGAGCTGTTGAGTGTTTTCATTCATCTTTCTGGGTAATTTTTTTTGGAGTGGATGAAAGTTCTACTGTGAGACTTGTCAAAATAAGAGATTTAAAAAGAAAGAGAGAGAGACAGTGAAGGTTTGTCTTCAGGAAACGTCTCTGGCCTCCCAGAGACAGATGCAGCACAACTTACAGCAAACATCAACAGAGAAAGAAAAGATGCAACAGCCACAACGATCAGGGATGTTTAAAGTCTGTATCCCTCTCACTCCTCTCACCACTGCCAAGTGCCTTTGATTCCTCTGTGGTTTGTAGGGACAAAGGACACAACCTCATCCAGAGACGGCCTGAGAAAGGACGTGTGAAGGTAAACAGGTTTTGACCATTCATCCTCTGGGGACTATGAAATGTGAACCTCAGGGTGACCTGTGCTCCGGGGCAGAACGTGGACATTCAGATGTTGTGAAATGTCAAATGTAAAAGACAAAATGTGTCCACGTGTGAGAGAGAGTGCGTCTGTTAACGGCAGCAACAATAACTGCTGCACAGATGAAAGTGAGCTGAAGTGCAGCCGCCGCTCAGCTGACAGATCTGTCAGTCAGGATCAGACGCTCGCTGCTACAAACAGCCTCGTGTTTCCTCCCGAGCGCAGACAGCAGCCTGGTAATTGGCCGGAGATGAGAGAGGGATGATGATGATGATGATGATGATTTCCACCAGGCAGCGCTGCCTGGCTCAAAGGCCCGTTGGTGAGAAAGCCTCGGCTCAGGGCCCTCAGACGGTCTTCGTCAGTCACGTCAGAGCAAAGCGAGGCTTCCCATTGGCTCATGATTCGTCCAAACCTCAGGAAACGCTTCGTGTTGTTGTAAAAGGCTCTGGAAGCTAAAACAGTTTGTGGAGAGGAGACGGAAAACGAGCAGGACAGTTCACGTTCCAAACAGCGTCTCTGTAACCAGCCCTGTCTCAGAGAAATTACACTTCTATTAGACTAATTAGCTACAGCTAATCAGCTAATTCGTTCTGAAGGAAACGTAACTGTGACCTGATCACGTTTTCTATTAGCAGCATGAGGAAACGTTGATTTACGCATTTGGAACGTGTCAGTTTTCTGACAGAACATCTGATCTCACGCAGAGACCAGGACGTCAACCTCCGTAACGATCACAGCAGCCAACTTCCTGTTTATGTTTCACACTTTGATTCATGCTAACTGTCAGTGAGAGGACAGAAAACACAAACCTGAAGCCACGACTGAATAAAGTGGTGAGGAACATTAATGAATCATTAACTCTACAGACAGAAAGCCATCGATCAATACATAGATAGATAGATAGATGAATAGATAGATAGATAGATAGATAGATAGATAGATAGATAGATTATCTCCTTCGTCTCTCTGAACCAGCAGTTATCTGTTCTCTCTTGTCAAACATTAGCAGCCAATCAGCTTTAAAATCACTTTCTAATTGCTTTTTATACCAGTTGTCATGGCAACCGTGCTACTCTTTGAAGCCATTTGATGGTTTTTAGGCTCCTTCAGGGCTCTATGACTCTGTGTGTGTTTCAGTATGGCGTTGGTGATTCGCTGATTTACTGGGCCACAAATAAATACAGAGAGGGCTGCAGCAACTTAGCCAGCGAAACACACACACACACACACTCTCTCTCTCTCTCTCTCTCTCTCTTCTCTCTCTCTCTCTCTCTCTCTCTCTCTCCCTCTCTCCATGCTGGGATGGTGGTTGTACAGAGCTGGCAGGGAGGCAGGCAGCTGCAGGGAGGAGTGTTTTAATCCTCAGATCTGTCCTCAGTGAGCTGGAGGTCTGTGGGGGGGGGTCACAGGTTTAATCCCCATCATCACTATCAGTGGATGAAGTGAACAAGACCTTCAGCTGTTTGTGATTATAACTGAGGATCAGCTGCTGTCAGTGACCACAGACGTGCTCACTCACCTTGTCTGTTGTTTTTGTGTGTTTGTGTTAATGATCTTGTATTTTTAAGCCTTTAGATTTTAGGTTTAATGCAAGAATTAGATTCATGTTATAACCTCAATATTAAAGATTTTGACAGTAACATTGTTTGAAATGAGACAGCGATGAAGCTACAGCTGAATCTGCAGCTTTACAGATGTTTACACTGAGTTTCAGCTCGTTGTTTATCTGTTTACTGTCCTGCTTCACTCTCTCAGCTCTCACTGCATCGTGTTCAGCTGCAGCTGTTTTTCAGTTATGTTTGCTTTAGGAGCTGGTGGAGACCAAACACTGAGCCAAAAGAGAGGGACACTGGACGGAGATCCATCAGGTGGACTCAGAGACCGCTCCTGATGAAGGATTGTGTCGATCTATAACAGCTGGATGTGGAAAGGACCAGCTGTTTGAGAACAGAAGTTCAACACGTCAACTTTAAATTTGATGACTTGTACATGTTGAAGCGTGCTGCTGCTGGTTTAAGGTCGGAGGCAGGTGCTACAGAGTGTGTTATATCAACGAGAGTCCTCACAAGTATACATGTACAGGTGTGTGTTCATCAGAGATCTCAGGACTAACCAACGCAGACAACAACACACCATCAGCACTTCACACACATCGACACACTCCCCCTTTGTGTGTGTGTGTGTCCTCATCACTCTCTGTATGTGTTTTGACAGCTGGACAAAGAGACAGAACAGACCAGGATGTTGTTGTTTATTAGACGTCATTAAAGTGAGGGATGATCCATCCTGGCATCAGACCACGACCAGCTGAACATCGCTCTGACCTTCTCTGCTCTCAGTCTGATGTCTGGTGTGTCTCTCAACAACATTCGTGACTGTTCAGCTTCAAAAATCTCTTGTACCAGTTGTCAACAAATGACTGATTATCCAAGACTCATGTTTTCAATACATGATCAAATAAAGATGAAGCAGCAGGAGTATTAATCTGCTTCCTCCTTTAACTCTCTGACAGGGAGCCATTGTTCCACTGAACACTCAAACAGCAGCTCAAACCCACCTGGAAACAAACCAAACTCATTTACAAGTTGCAGCCAAAAGCAGCGTTTCCAACCTTCCTGCGGTTTTCAGGACATTGAATCATGATTCGCAATCAAACGGATCAACAAACGACGGCGCTCCCCCTCCAGTACTCAGTATGGAAATAGGGGTGATCATTAGGACATCAAATTGGATTGCAGAGGAAGAAAAAAGCTGGAAGGAATTCACCACTGTGGCTCTGACTGCACTTTGTACAAAACGCTGCTGCTTGACAGATTGAATTACAGCCCAAAGTGGGGGAGGATTAAAGTCATGCAAATCGAGGGGCAATAATACACGAAAGGGAAACTGTCAGACAAAAGATCTTCCACTCACAAAGAGCCAAGTCTAACGACGGCAAGAGCTCGAGAGGATGAAATATAAACCTCACAAAGGAAGAACAAATTCAGGTAAAGACAGAACACGACGGTTTACAGGACATGAAGAGTTCATTTAGAATCGGATTCTTACAGTTCACACACCTCACTTTGTTACATCTGACAGAGTTTAAGCTCCAACCTTTAGAACAAAGACAGAGAACATTTGGTTCTGTAAACGGCTGAACCGAGATCAGAGTTGGTGTCGGCTGGACGACCGGACGCGTCTTTAGCATCTAGTTTCAGGCTCAGAGTAAAAACTTTGTTCATGCTTTTAGTAACAAATCAACATAATGCAAATCAGGGGGACAGAGAAGAAAGAGCTCGACAAACTCCGCTGATGAGAAGATAAAAATGCTGAATTCGTTCATTTCTCTTGGAGGGTGAACATCTTTTCCTCAGCCCCCAAACTGTTTGGATGAAAGCAGATCCAGAAAAACTTTCTGGCCGATACCAGATCAAACTTCCTGCACAACAGATGAGCAGCAGGTGATCCACTCACACACACACACACACTCGTTTATTAAAAGGATCACCTGCTGTTCTCTAAGACTTCCTCTTTCTTTCTCTCCTCCTTCATCATCCTCCCATCATCCTTCAGCCTCTCCTCTAAGACTTCAGCTCCTCTTCAGCCTCTAAGATTTCTCTGTAACTAAAGCCTCACAGACCTGTTGCTGCTAAATTTAAACACTGAATTATCTTTAGCACTTTTAAGTGTTAGCATGCTGATATTAGCATTTAGCTCAAAGCACAGCATCATGGATCTGTGTGTGTGTGTGTGTGTGTGTGTGTGTAGAACGGGGAGTGATTCGATGACATTGTGTAGTCGCAGCCTGACCTTGGTGTCGTCGTCTCTAACAAACAGCAGCCAAACATTGGTTGGGAGATGAGAGATGCTGAAAGCTTCTTTGTCATCGTGCGTATAGAAAGTCATTCTGTCTGAAGGGATTTGAAATGATCAATAACAGTTAATCATATCAGACTCTGAAAAAAAAAACGTTAATCATATCCAATGAAACTTTAGCCATCATCCAGATTTTGTTCCACCAACAGCCCTCAGATGCTCCACTGTTTTTATTTTTGAAGTTTGTTTTGGTGAATTCTGATTGAAGACCCATCGTTTTTTTCTGTTTTTAATTTGATGTAATCAAACCTTGTCAGCTCTGAAATTTTCTTTTTAAATATTTAGATAATTTTACCACCTGATAACACGACGAGTCACTGTCATTCCTCTGAATTTGGTATTTTCAAGAACAACTGTATGGATTTTTTGTGAGCTTCATGCAGAATCTGGGTCAGATCTGTGCTTGTGCATCGATGCACTGTGAGTCTTTGACTTGGTTTTCAGATTGATCTGTTCGCTCCTCGCTCTAACCACAGAAGCTGCTCTGTTACAACATGATGCACGCTGACGTCTTTACTCTTCATGATAATCCACCGTTTTTTTTTTTTTTAAACAGCTTCAAACACTCGGGGGGTTGAACTGTAAATCGAACCTTTTCCACTCATGTCTGTGTTGTAACAAAGGTTCGATTGATGCTCTGATTTCCACAGACACCAGATGAACAGGAAGCACCAAACTGAACGATGGAGTGAAACCTGTGTTGGCTCCCACAGGCTTCACCTTCTCTGCTGAACATAGTGTGACTAACACATGAGTCATTTCTGGTCTCCAGTGGGATTTTCTCTCATCTTCGGAGTTCAAATGAGCCTAGGTGAAGTTTCATTTATTTTGAATAATACGCAGCGCAGCTTTGCATATTCATGAGGTCTGTTGGTGTCCAGTGTTGTTTTAATGCGAGGTGAGCAGAGCGGCGGGGGCGTACGCCTGATTTCACTCCTCAGGGCCTAATGGACGGACCCACAGAGTGCAGCGCCGCACGCTCAGAAAGCTTAATCAGCCGTGTGTCCCTGTGCGTTTCAGCCCACGCAAGGACCTCCACACGTTAAAGGCACATTTCCACAGCGACACACAGCTCACCTTGTCCCCAGCGTATCACCGATGAGCCACAGGGAATGTTTCCAGGTCAAAGGGAAGCTGAGCTGATCCACACACAGGTCTGTGCAGCTGACCTGGGAACAGAACAGCCATTTGGGTTCAGTTTCAGGGATTCAGGGATCGCTTTGTCGAAGGATTATTAAACTGGCACAAGCCCAGGAACCCACGGAATCAGGGGGCCCCTTTGCCAGGGCCTCTGTTTGAAGCAGCTGCTGACATTTGTTGTTGGAAAGCAAATAAAACGACTATAAAGAGACACAAAATGGCTCCAGAGAAACAAAAGCAATTACAAAGAGACAGAAAAAGACAGAAAACATATTAATGCAGGTGTAAAACCTCACAGAGATCCAAAGATTTCATCTAAGAAAACAGAATCCAAGCAAACACTGATTTTGTCACTGTTCAAGTAAGTAATGTTATTTTATTTTATTTTAGCATAATCTTAGCACCGTTTCTTTGTCTCTTCAGTGAACACAACATAACAGAATAAATCCTTCATGACCATGAGGAAGAATTACATGCTGCCCTGTGTCCCTTTGGCCTTTTTGTATGAATAATAAAAACAGGAACATACTGAATGACAGCACCCACCTCTGCCTCTCCTGGCCAGCACATCAATAAATTATCTGATAATGTGATGAATAATTTACGACTGGTCAACTAATACTGCAGTGCCACGTTCTCTGAACCTGAACTTTCCACATCTTTATTTCATGTGCTGTTTTTCCTTTTAGCCAGAGAATGTGACTTTCATCTGCAGGTGGAGCGGAGTTCACAGAATCAAAGAAAACAGCTGTGGCAGCCGCAGAGACAAAAAATCACTGCAAGAATGTTTGAATCTATCCATTTGCTCAAGCATGCTGGGAGATGTAGTTCCACCAAAGGTAAAACTGATTCATAGACAATCAGGCCTCAGAAGTTTCCCCAGCTTTAAAACACAGAAGCCTGCCCACATACACTCACCCTGGTTATTACAGTGCTGAACTAATGAAGAAACTCTGCAGTGTGAAGAGGCAGAGCTTCACTCCTGACGTGTGAGAGCAAAGGGAGGAACCACCCTGGTGTTCCTGATAAAGTGCTCGCTCAGTGTGTTTTATGGATGAACGAGCTGATGGTGCTAAAGGAAACGTCACCAACATCACTGGGGTTCATCTCCTGGGCACCATGAATGTCTCATCCATCCAACAACTGAGACATTTCAGTCTGAACCAAAGTGGTGGTCTGACTTCACCGTCCACAGAACCAGAATCCTCCTGTGAAAACTACTTAGAAAAAACTCGTAAGACAAGTGACAGAGTGCAGATGAAAGACTTCTGAACACCAGAATCCTCTAAGAGACTTTTCACTTCGCCAGAAACGGTTCAGTTTGGTCCAAACGTCAGACAGGAAGTGACCCAGTGAGCTTAGAGCAAAACGAACTGGACGGATCTGACCTCGGTAAAAGAGACGAGATGAGAGAACACATTCAGTACAAATCAAAATAACACAGATGCTGCCAGCACTGACAGCTTCATGCTGCATTCAGGTCATGTGGGAGTTCTAACTGTCGAAATAGACTGACAATTCAAAGACATGTGAGTCTTCATGTGTTTGAGTGTGAAGACGGAAGCGATCAGTCACGATGACTGAAGTTTCCTCAAGACTTTGTTTGCTGTGAACAATCATTATTCTGTCCTTTCACAGCTGACACACAGAGACGCGTCTTATTTTATGTTTCATGGAGGAAATTCGTGGAGGTGTCGTTTCCCACAGCTGGTTCAGGTTATTTCGTTTGTCTGTTTTCTTTTTGGGTTTAGTTTAAACTAAATAATAAAATGTTGCTTTGTCATTTAGTCTGCGCTTTCGTCCAGAATCATCTCATTTCAAAATCACCAACGTAGCAAAGAGCCCTAACGCTGAGGTCAAAGGTCAGAGGTCACAGCATTCTGACAATGATGGATGGAGGATATAAACAGCGCTGTGACCCTGCAGTGATCAGGGACACTGAGGGAAGGACAAACAGCTGATGAAGATACTTCGAACTCAAAATTACAAACAAACCAGTTGTTAAATTTGTAAATAAACTGATATAAAGGCACATTTAAATCTCTGCGCTGACAACGAAGCTACAGCCAGCTTAGCTTAGCTTAGCTTAGCTTAGCTCAGCACAAAGACTGGAAACAGGAGAACCAGCAGGCCTGGCTGAATCCACCGACCAGCATCGCTCAAGCTCATTAGCTAACGTTAGTTAATGTTTCAAAAATCAGTCAAATCAAAAATCAAAGTGTAAAGACGACAGCAGCTTTTTGCGTTGGTGAAACGAAAACAAAGTGTTGGACGAACGGCTGCAGATGCATCACTGCTGACAGGCACAGCCACATAAAATCCCTGACACAGTGGAGTTTAAAGGAGCTGTGCACGGTTTGTTTCTTCTGTCAGAAGCTGTTTGTGGTTTGAGGAAACAATTTAAAGCGCGCAGCACGTTGTTTATGGTCGAAAACAACGACAGGACCTCATCATCACCAGGACCCTTTAAATCTCCGCACTGAATTCCCCACTAATCTGACTCCATGTCAGTGTGCGTGGTGAAATGGCAGTGTGGCAGCTCTACCTGCAGCTCTCAGGTCAGCCTGTAACAGTGTTAATTACCGTCCTCGCTCTCTCATTCTGTTTTATGTCGGCTCATTAACCTGCTTCAAACTGTCTGTTTACCGACACCTTCTGCTGCTGCCTCCTTCCTCTCACTCTGTTCCTCTCGCTTTGCTCATCCCTCTGTTGCTCTTTCCTTCAACTCGTTCTTTGTTCCTGGAGTTTTTTTTCCTGTTTGTGTTTCATCCACCCATCTGTCTACCTCCTTTCTGTTCTCCTTCTCTTTTTGTTTGGACTGTCTTATTTAGTCTACAGCCTTCCGTCTGAAATGAAACAACAACCTTCAGTGCTCCATCTTCCTCTCGTCATTCTCTTTGAATCTCTTCCACGCAAACTTCATTTGTCTCGCTTTAAACTTCTATCTTCTCCCTCTTACTTCTTCTTTTGTCCTTTTTCTGACACCATTTCTTCTTCCTCTTCTCCCTCATCGATCCAGCTGTCTCCGTCTTCTCTTCCTTCTCCATCTTAGTGAATCATGAAGCTACTTTAGATGCTGAAAGCTGCCGTCCGAGCAGATGTCTGAAAGTCCATTAGTCGCCTTTTACACTCCATCAAACATTCAGTTCATTTTTCAAGTGTGGGTCTTCACTCTGTCAGACAGATAAAAATAAAAACTCGTCACTTCTAAGTCTCCTCAAATGAGTCCTTCTCAGTGTTTTTAAACGTTTCATGGTTTGGATCTGCAGTTAATTCATTCCCAGCTCTGAACCTGAATTTGGATCCTGATCTCTAGATCTTTCTATCAAAGGTCCCTGCAAACAAATGGAAAAGTTAAAGTTAATAGATGTAAAATATGTGGTGGAGGTAAAAACAGGCTCCTCATCCCTGACACATCAGAGCTGCATCAGCCCGGAGAGTGACGGCTGCACAAAAACCAAAGACCAGGTGTAGGACCACATTACCACGAGGCTCTGTGCTTGGTCTATTAATATTTACATACATAATATTGTTACTCCAACACAAACAGAGAGTATGCTTCTTTATGCAGATGATAGAGTCATTAATGCACATGCACAGTTTATAATCTGCCCTCTAACATTGTCCAGGCGTCTCTGTGTGATCTCAGCTCTGTGCTGAATGAGGTCAAGACAAGATGGCTTTTATTCTCATGAACCCATCTTTCCAGTTCACTTCACGCTGCCATCCATACACTGAAATGGCACAGAAAGTAAAGATGGTTTTCTTATGTTGGAATAAAGCGTGTTTTTCCCTTGAGGACAGGACGACTGTTGTACAGTCAACCATCAGTTGACGATGGAGATTTCCTTTATTCTCGTGCTGTTTGTGAAACCTTGAAGCTACTCGCAGCAGTTTATCGTGTTCCGTCACACACTGTGTCCTCACAGGCAACAAGAAGAAAACTACACTCTGTTAGTTTTATTTATAAAGGTCTTCTAAAAACGCTGCCTCAGTAAATCGCTTCCTTTTTCAAATCTGAACCCACCGCTCATGAAAGCAGATCCCAGGTCTGGTTAACTCTGGATGTGCTGCCCCACCATCTTTAAAATCGCATAAACGTCGCAGGACATTAAAACTTAAAAGTCTCATCCCACTGGATGAATTCAAACTTTTCATTTTTAACATGTTGAGAGACTTTAGTGATAGTTTGTGATGCACTTTGTGTGTGTGCTCTGTTTTCTCCTCTGTTTCCTCTGCTGTTCTCTATGAAACACTGATCTCTGATTAAATACAGGTTATTCACCAAACATCCCACAACTCCTCACATTTATCTTCCAGTTCTTATGAGGAAGGCCGACGCCTTGACCAAACCACTGGACTAAACTAACTGTAAATAACATGGTTAAAAAGCAGCTTCCCCTGGAGCAGCTATAACACTGACATGCTACTGAAGCATCAGTGCGGGAGGTTTGATCTAATAACGTCAGACAGAATCAGATCTCACAGGAAGCTTCCAGTGATACTTCCTGTACATTTTGCTGATAATAATTCTGCATGGTTTTCAATGCTGGACTTTAAAATTGCTGCTGCTTTTACTCATCTGTAGGACGTGATTATATTCTTCCAACACTGGAGATAATTAAAAAAGGCTCAGAGTACACACATATTGAAGCAATGGTACACTTTACAGGACATTCACCCGGCAGTAGGACTTCAGATCCAGGCAGAGGAAAGGAGGAAAAATGAAAAAAGGTCACTCCTCTGAAGACATGTGAGTCCACAGAGAATCAACGCCCAAGTGCTGCCTCGCTTTTTCTTATTTTAGCAAAAAGTGTCTTTGAAGTCGGGCTTGATTTAGAAATCTAAAAACCTTTAGCTCCTGTGAGCGCGAGGCGACTGATCGTCAAACACTGTGGAGGAGTGGAGTGGAAACGAGGCCGCCGTCTGAGCGGCGAACAGCAGACTGTTCTGAGGTTTAACGGTTTTGTTCTCACCCTGATTAAAGAGCCGCGCTTCGGTTAAAATAGATCCAGACGCTTTATTTTGGGAGGTGACAGTCAAAGATGGTGAAGGGAAACACAAGTTTGTTGAGTGTTTACTGTGAAGCGAGACAGCTGTGTGTGTGTGTGTGTGTGTGTGTGTGTGTGTGTGTGTGTGTGTGTGTGTGTGTGTGTGTGTGTGTGTGTGTGTGCGTGCTTCCGGTCCAATCATTATAAAAACTGAGGAGTTGGCAGAATAAACAGCTGATGGACTGATCCCCCATCTGGTCTCTGTCACACACACACACACACACACACACACACACACACACACACACACACACACACACAGCCAAGAAATACAATAAATGAGAAAGAAACACTCACACACCATTTTGGCACACACACACACACGCTCACAGATGCTCATACCCATACACACACACACACACACACACTTTGATGTACTCAGTACTTGTGTTATGTGGATCCAGTGGTACAGTGGTACAGTGGTACAGTAGCAGGCCGGGGTAATTGTCCCATTTACACACTCACTCAGGAGACCAGTCAGACCTGATGCCAACACACACAGCCTTCTATCTTTGTGAGGACCCGTCGTTAGCATAACGACTGCCCTGACCATCACCATCACCATGACAACTACACATCTAACCCGAACCTGACCCACGTTAACAGTTCGATCTGAATCCACCAGTTACACACATCAGCTGATGGTACAGAGGCAGGCAGAGAAATGAATGGACTGCTGAAAATGTGATGATTAGTCCCTGAAACAGTTCAAGTGTTCAGGGGAGTCAATGACCCCGTGACCTCTCCTCTCGTGCCACCCTCAGGACAAACTGAGGACACTCTACGAGTCCTCAGAACGATGTTTGTCCCGTCCTCCATGAAGCACCAGCAGGACCTGGATCTACAGCCTGCTGCTTCTCTTCGTTTTCCTTTCTGTACTTGTTGGCTCTGTGTTACTTTGCACAACGTGACGTTGAGCAGCAACTTTAGTCAGCTCTGCTGAAAAAGATTTCCGTGTCAGGAGAGCGTCCTGGTTAATTAAGGTTTTAAAACACTCTGCTTTCTCTGCCTCGCTGCAGCTGAGCTGAATGTAGTAAACAAAACAACAACGTTCAAAAAGCAGCACAAACAGCAGCGAGAGGTAGAAATGAGCCTCTCTCTCTCTCAGTGTGTCGCTCTCACTGCCAAACCTCTGTGTCTGAACTCAGTGGGTTTTGGCTGTCAGCAGCAGACTCTCAGGAAGAACCTGCTGGAAACCTGAGTGTGAACCTGACACCTGCCCTGACAACTGATGGAGGGAACCAATGAAAACAGATAAATGTCCAACCCTGACTCTTTGAAACTATGCTCATATACAACTAAACTGTTTTCCTAATTACACTGATGGCGACACGATCACTGGCTGGATTAGATTCAGGGGCAGCATTTACTTTTTTTACATTGATGGCAGCGAACGTGCAGGGTCAGCAGGGTCGGAGGATCAGCAGGGGGCGGAGGGTCAGCAGGGATTAGACTGAAGTTTACTGATATGTTGGATTTTAGATGAACGTTTTATCACCGGCTTCAAAACGACCGTCACACGTCAGGAGGTCTGAAAGGTTTGTTAATTTCCTGAGGCAAAACTTTGACACCTGCTGACACTTAAAACCACCCATCAGCCCCCGGCCTCCACCAGCACGCCCACGAGCAGTGACGTGGTTCACAGCTCCGGCTTGTTTTAATAACCGTAATCCTAAACGCAGACAGAGGCGAAGGTGAGAAACTCATTTTGCTTCGTTATTGTACCAACACTTTACCATGATGTTGCAACAGTTTTAGCCTGTAAATATTTCATGAAGTCACTCTGAGAACATTCTCCTCAGAGGTGTCTCCAGCATAATATCCCCGCACTATACGGAGCATTATTATTGTTTTATAGAGGATCATTAATGTAATTGCTTCCTGTTTGTGTGAGTCAGACTCTGTTCCCTGCTGATTCTGCTGAGCTACAGACAAACAACTGAGTTTGCTTTTACTGCGTCTGTGTGTGAGTAACTGCTTAATTCAAAACACTGTACGAAAATAGATGTGATGGAACCGTCGTGCAGAGAACAATCCACCACAGAGATCAGCGCTTAAGTTTGGGATTTTCCCGTGAAGTCCTCAGATTTATATTTATAATTTTTATTTTTTATTTTTATTTTTTAAATATGTAAATACAGTGGATCTGTTGTTAAAGTCTGACCGTGTTCATGCTGAGGTGTCACCTGGTCATCTATATGTACCAGTGTTTCCACTTTCACACCTCAGATCACATTACAGAGGTGTGAATTTGCTTTTAGCCTTGTTCTCTCTCTCTCACACACACACACACACACACACACACACACACACACACACACACACACACACACACACACACACACACAGGGTCAAATCCATTACCAGAGGAGCAGAGAAGGCAGCTGACAGCAGCACCTTTCATCCCTATGGGACACACACATACATACACACACACACTCAATGTGCTTTCACACATGAAGCCTTAACTGTTAATTCTATGGCAGTTTGCTGATAATACATCGAGTGGTCGCAGCTGAAAAGTTTCAGTTTAAATGAATCTGTGCAAATGTTCCTGAATTTCTTTCCTCCATGTTTGTAAAAACACACCTGCACAGCGTGTCCCTGCAGGTGGAGTCTGTGAGTGTGGGTGTGAGGAGGTTCGGGTGTGTGTTTCCTGATGCAGCAGCTCTGAGCTCCGTCCTCTGAGAGCTGTGTTAACACGGAGGTTAATAGGAGCTGACCCCGTGTTAAACAAAATGCTCTGAATGTTCATCGGCTCAGTGACACACACGTTTATACGTTTATCTTTGTGCTGACCCTCACCCTTTATCCTAACCTTTATCCTAACCTTAACCCTGATACGAACCTGAACCTACACCAGCTCTGAAGCCTCAAACAGGCCTTTGAAGATGAAAGTGAGAACAGGACAAAATGTCCTCGCTTTACAAAAAACAGTCCTCACAAAGACAGACACACAAGTACACACACACACAGCTGATGTTTTTTATGCTTTGTGAATATCTGAAGCAGAGTGGCAGTAAAAAGACCACACAACTCCTGAGCCGATCTGCAGAGGGGAGGCTGCTGTGTGTGTGTGTGTGTGTGTGTGTGTGTGTGTGTGTGTGTGTGTGTGGTATGATGGGAGTGTGTGATGTACCGTATAAGCATGTTTCTCCATTAATGCTCCACTGATCCCCAGTATGTTCAGAAATACATGGAAGCAATGAGGATGATCAGTAACACACACACACACACACACACACACACACACTGTGACTGTACTGTACTTTCACACATCCATGTCTCCTCTCTAGCAGGGTCAAAGGTCAGGGAGCCGCCACAAGCGCCACTGCCTGCAGCAGGAAGGAAACGATATCGGAAAACAAGTTCAAACATCCAACTGAGCTGAACTGACATTATAAAGGAATATATTTATATATACATGTATATATATATTGTTTTTTTACCTCTGAAACTTTTTCCATCTTAAACACAGAACGATAACCAGCAGGTGATTTGTTCTTTTTTCACAGAGGGATGAAACCGTGTGTGAGATCTTCAGCAGTGACTTCCCTCCATTAAAGAGCTTCATTTCACTGATGAGATAAAGAGCTGCTTTGTTTACACTTCTTTGTTTTGGACCACATAGCTTCTTTTGTTTATTTAGTTATTATTTATTTATTTGTTGTATTACTGCCTTCACTGTTTCCATCTTTGCCTCATTTCTCTCAAAGATAGAGGGAACCAGGAGTCAGGAGGGGGCTGCTCCTGTTGTCAGCTGCCCAGCCTGAGGGCCTCACAGCTGGGGGACACTTCTGCACATCCCCAGGCTCATCATGGAGCCCCAGAAAGGACCCAGCCTGTGTGACGTGTGTGTTCATCAGCAGCCAGTTAATAACAGCCCAAGAACTCTATCTATCTATCTATCTATCTATCTATCTATCTATCTATCTATCTATCTATCTATCTATCTATCTATCTATCTATCTATCTCTCTATCTATCTATCTATCTATCTATCTATCTATCTATCAGTTTGGTTCAGACGTGGCTCCTTATTCTTCCCCTGGTCCTCCATGACTCCCCGGCTGAAGCAGCTCTCTGCCCCAGTTTGAAAACCACTGATTTAGTGTCATGGGATCAACACTGTAGTGTATCTAAACTTAAATACTAAACCTAATGATCTACTGTATGATCCACCAATAATACAAAAAACCTTATTTCACTAGTTTTTCTTCTAAATGAATTAAGGTGGATTTTGACTTATATTAAGCCTCTCTCTCTCTCTCTCTCTCTCTCTCTCTCTCTCTCTCTCTCTCTCTCTCCCCCTCTGTTCTGTCCGTCCAAGTTTTTCCGTCTGTTGGTGCTGTCTCCCTCTCTCCCTCTTCATCCCTGACCTCCCCTCTCCTTCTGTCGCTCCCTCACAGACACAAACGCTCACTGAGCGCGCTCAGCAGGGAGTGTTAGTCATGAGCTGGTCTCATTAATATATGACAGAAATGGCTAATGAGGGTTAATAAGACACCCAGCAGGACTGACAGGCGTGTGTGTGTGTGTGTGTGTGCGTGCGTGCGTGCGTGCGTGCGTGCGTGTGTGTGCGTGTGTGTGTGTGTGTGCGTGCGTGTGTGTGTGTGTGTGTGTGTGTTGATGACTGTAGGAAAAGATGGAGGGAGGGAAATGTTAGTAAAATGTCATTAAAGTAAACTGAGCCTGATGATGAGACGTGCGACAGTTCACAGTCAGGTGCTCTTCATTAATAACCATCATCATCACTTTACCTCACAGCAACACACGGAGCAGCATGTGAGCGTTGTATTTAGACTGGTACTGATTTTTATTTCTTGTTTATTTGCGTATTTCAAAGATGAAATCAGATGTTTCACCCTGATCCCAACGTTTTCCCTGAGAACAGCAACATGGCTGCAGCTCTGTGAAGGGAACAAAGAAGGTGGGAGGCTGCAGAACTTCTGCTCTGCTGAGCCTGGAACACACACACACACACACACACACACACACACACACACACACACACACACACACACCTCACATATGTTTTCTCAGTTTCTTCGCCCATTTACAATCCCTCCTCCTCTCTCTCTCTCTCTCTCTCTCTCTCTCTCTCTCTCTCTCTCTCTCTCTCTCTCTCTCTCTCTCTCTCTCTCTCGTCTCACCCTCATTCTTCTTCTCTGACTTTTATTTCTTCGTTGCTTCTTCTCTTCACTGTGCTGCTCCAGGTTTTTCTCTATCACTCACTCTTTACCTCCCTCTGTTTCCCACTCGTTTATCTCACTCCTTTGTCTTCTTGTTTGTCTTTTTTTTTTTACTACACTGCCCCCCCCCCCACCTTGCTGCTCTCAAACACTGTTCCTCGAGCTCCCATGATGCCTCTCTGCACTGTCACACCTGTCCAGAGGCCATTTCACATCCAGCACTCTCTGTTCACACACATCAAAAACACACACACATATTAGTCAGTGTGTGTTACGAGGTGTGTGTTCTGTCTCACTTTGGGTTCAGTTGACAGCACATTCATATGAAAACGCTCTCCTTCCAGATGGTGTGTGTGTGTGTGTGTGTGTGTGTGTGTGTGTGTGTGTGTGTGTGTGTGTGTGTGTGTGTGTGTACCTCGGAGCCAAGTGGTGCTCTTAGCGTGAGCAGCAGTGTCAGCATTCCTCTAAGCAGTTCACCTGCAGAAGCACACACACAGAATATACATACACACACCTGTCAGGACTGCCTGCACAAGTCTCACACACACACACACACACACACACACTTTTAAGTTACACAATGTGACCAACCTTAGTAAAAACATTAAATAAATGATATGATATAAAATGCAGCTCTGCTGGCGCCCCCTGTAGGCCGCAGTGCTCATTACAGACATAAAATGAAAGTGTGGGACAGAACAAGGACAGGCAGCGTTTGATGTGTGTCCCCACAACCTGACAAGCGTCCACACGTCTGGATACACACCGTCCTGTTTCGCGATGTCAGAGTGTATTTCAGTGTGTAGCGCCATGCTAGCTGCTCTGTGCGCTGTACGTAAAATCATCACGTTTACATGCTCACAATGACAACGCTAACAAGCATGCTAATATTTGCTAACTAGCACTAAACACAAAGTTGACCTGGTGACGATGCTTGAACCACATTTCATCACCATCCATCCAACAGCTGCTGAGACATTTCAGTCTGAGCTTCAGCTGCTTTAAGGTAAGAAGCTCAGACTTTATCATCAGGTCCTGTCGCCGTCGTTCTACACCAGGATAAATATGTTCTGTTCATTTCCCTCCGAACAAAACTTTAGAGACCAGACTGGCTGATGGGACCATCTTCAGCGTATTTCTTTAATTCTTTTATTTTGCGTCAGCTGACTGAAGCAGGCAGAGCTGCATGTTGACACATTCAGGGGATTATCCTTCTGCTAACATAATGATTTAAGCTTAATCCAATTACGCCAACAGTATGTAAACTCACCTCATCACTGATCTCCTCCCTTCTCTTCTCCTTTCTTCTTCACTCCCCGTTCCTCCGCCTCCTCTTCCTCCTCGTCTTCCTCCTGCAGAAGTGACAGTGAAAGAGCAGCTATATTAAGCACCGTTCAGGAGCGCTGACTGTTGCGTTATTGTTCACCGGGTAATAACAGCTGTCATCTGTGAGGACGCAGCAGAGGGAAACGTTAAAAATCCTTACACGGCTGTCAACCTCACTGTTAACCTACATTGGTGAGGAAGAAATGAAATGAAAAATGCAAAGAAAAGAAAAGGAGAGGTGCGGAAAGAAGCGGCGGAGAGAGGCTTTTACAGTGTTAAGGAGCTGAACAGATATTTACATACAAAGAGAAAGTAAAGTGCATTTAATTCTGTGTCACAGAGCCTGGCAGTGAACGTCCACTCGTACAGATCCACTCTGATAATCTGATTAAACTCCAGCTGTGGCACAGACCTGCTTTCACAAATCTTCCTATGAACAGGAAACCACGTTTCATTTTTCAGATTAAGTGACTAAAAAGAGCCTTGTTAACACAGCTCGATGGAGAAACCTAATTTAGTTCTAGTTCTAGTCTAATTCAGAGGAACAAACACCTGCCATTTTACATTTTCTCAAAACTTTTACAGAAAGTTAACTTGAGCTCATTTTCCGACTAACCGCCAAACTTGACGCCCACCTTTCCAGAATTTGCCACAACATTTTCTACGCCTGTCCTCCTTTAAATGAGAGGAGGCAGGATGAAATTTTCCTGCCAGAGGACATTTGGTGGCTCTTTCTGTCCATTCATCTCCACTGTCCTTTCCATTTTCCTTTTCTTCACTTTTTCTCTTTTCCACACTTAAAAAAAAAACCTTTTCTGTTCTTACTTTTTCTCCTCATTCCTTCTTTTCCTTTCTTACCCTGAATTTCTGGTTTGCAGACCTCATGTCGTTTTCTCTTTCCCTAAAGCGAGCTTTAATAAGGCAGCGATGATGCAGACGTATTTTGGCTGAGGTCATGTTTACTCACTTGGCCTCATTATTACAAAGCTGTCACCCTCCTCCTCTTTATCCTCCCTTCCTCCGCGCTTCCATCATCAGCATCTCCATCAGCAGTGATAAGATCTTTCTTCGCTGTCATTAATGAAGTCTTTGATAGTTTGAGCTTCTTCTTGACCACAGAGCTGCTCCGGGCTAAACTTTTACATTGAAAGACTACAAGGAGGAATTAACGCTCAGCCACGGTCTTATGGCTCCAAGTGGATCGGCTTAATTGCTGCCAAATCCTCCACCCTGAGGGAAATCCCCAACATCGCCTGAACTTAACTCACCCTGGAAATTTCTCCTTTGAGTTGCTTTAAATGTAGATGTGTTTGCTCCATAGGGCGTTTCATGCATATGCAGTAGTTTTCTTCTGCTGCTTCAGAGTTTGGATGCGTTCGGAGCCTGTGAGGTTTCCCTTGGATGCCTTTAAAAAAAAAATTTAAAAGAAAAGGATTCCAGATTATTCAGATTCAAATGAACCCCAGGTTAAGAAAACTGCTCTTCACGGTGTTTAGTAAATAAATCGAGTTAAGTTTTTTAAAAAACGGTGTTGATCGAATAAATTTTAACTGTTTCCTTAAAGGCACAATAGTCAGAATCTTGGACAGTGATTGGTCAATGGCTCCTGCAGTTTAAATGAGGTCAGCGCTTCAGAGGAGACGTGTCCCTTTCAAAAGCTGCCGACTGAAATTACTGACTCAGCACCTGCAGTCATCAGATGGACCTAAAGTGACCTGAGACTTAACTTGGACTCGTCTCAAATGACTTGAGTCTTGATGTGACATGACTTGTGCTTATCTCAATAATCCCATAATAAGACCCAACTCCAATCTGTCTAAATTACTTCAGAATTAACTGAGATGTCTCACAAATACCTTTGGACTTGATATGGATCTGAACCTGGCTTGACTTGGACTCTAATGACTCGAGTCTGAAATGACTGTTTCTGGCTTCAAATGACTTAAGCTACTTAAATTTAATAAACAGGTTAAAACATTATTATTTTCAGAGTTGCTTCATCATTGTGACATGATGTGCTGCCTATAGTTTCTCTGAGAGGAGGAGGAAATTGCCTGTAAACTGGTTAGAGAGGATGAGGAGCATCAGGGATAACTCTGTGGTCAGAAACAGCATCAAGCTTCCTCCACTCATACAGGAATCCACAACAAAGTCAACACTTCCGCCTTAAATCAACACTCCACTGCCATGGGAATATGATGAATCAACCTGAGTCCACACAGGTTTATAACAGCTGCTGTTGACAAAACCTAAAGTTATTTTCTTGCCAGTGCCAAAAAAAAAAAAAAAAAAACGCAGTAAAAACAGAATTAAATTTCCTCTTACAGCACCAGCCTGACACCAAGCAAAGCTGTGGTCAGAAAAAAAAACAATAAAAGATGAAAAACAAATTAGCAAAGGAAGCAACGTCAATAAATAAAATCAAGTAAGTAGTATTACACTCACTCAAAATCAAACTATTTTTCAAGCAGCTCCAGGGATTTAGATCATCAGCGTATGTACCTGCGTGTGTTTCCTCAGATTGTTAACTTCATGGATTAAAATGAACAAATTCAAATTTACTGGATGAAAAGAGACAAAGACAAAGAAAGGTGAGACACTGTGACACAGGCAAAGGGAAGGAGGGGAAACGAGGAGGGAGGAAAGGAGGTATTTTAATCCTGAAGTCAGCAACAAATCACACACTAATGGGCACACACACCTACACACACCTACACACCTACACACACACACACTTTTTCCCCACCTCTTTCTGTTTTTGAAAACAATCTGCAAACACCAGCAGAAAACACAACAATAGCCCATTAGATGAAATGGTTTTCCATCCATCCTCCATTCAGCCAGCTCCATTCGCCGGTCTGCCTGTCTGCCTGCCTGCCTGCCTGCCTGTCTGTCTGCCTGCCTGTCTGTCTGTCTGCCTGCCTTCCTGTCTGTCTGCCTGTCTGTCTGTCTGCCTGTCTGTCTGTCTCTCTGTCTGCCTGTCTCTCTGTCTGTCTGTCTGCCTGCCTGTCTGTCTGTCTGCCTGTCTGTCTGTCTCTCTGCCTGTCTGTCTCTCTGCCTGTCTGTCTGTCTCTCTGTCTGCCTGTCTCTCTGTCTGTCTGTCTGCCTGTCTGCCTGCCTGCCTGCCTGCCTGTCTGTCTGCCTGTCTGTCTCTCTGTCTGCCTGTCTGTCTGTCTGCCTGCCTGCCTGCCTGTCTGTCTGCCTGCCTGTCTGTCTCTCTGTCTGCCTGTCTGTCTGTCTGCCTGCCTGCCTGTCTGTCTGCCTGTCTGTCTCTCTGCCTGTCTGTCTGTCTCTCTGTCTGCCTGTCTGTCTGTCTGTCTGTCTGCCTGTCTGTCTGTCTCTCTGTCTGCCTGTCTGTCTGTCTCTCTGTCTGCCTGTCTGTCTGTCTGCCTGCCTGCCTGTCTGTCTGCCTGCCTGTCTGTCTCTCTGTCTGCCTGTCTGTCTGTCTGCCTGCCTGTCTGTCTCTCTGCCTGTCTGTCTCTCTGCCTGTCTGTCTGTCTCTCTGTCTGTGTGACATCGCAGCTCAGCAGATCTTTGCAGATGAACAAATGTTCTGTCACCACAGTGAATCGATCAGTGGTTCACTGATGCTGTGGAACCTGTTTCCATTCTATGTAAATGAAGTCATTGTGCACGTTGAAGCAGGGATCCATAGCTTTTGTCCAGCAGACACAGGCGTTATCAGGACCTATATTTGTCATCATATAAACCTCTAAAACTCACCCCCCCCCCCCCCCCCCCCCCCCCTCCTCCTCCTCCTCCTCCTCCTCCTCCTCCTCAGGCAGCTCATACAAAGCACTGCCCTCCTACACACCTCTTTGTGTGTAATTAGATTAGGCTGCACATGCTCCATGTGGCCCACATAAAGTCTCCAGCAGCTCCGTTTTAATTCTCATTCCTCAGCAGCTTTCTGCAGCTCATTAAAGCAGCAATCGTCATGGTTTGATCTTTGGTTTCACTTTTGTTTCCGGCTCCGTCTTTGAAGCTGAACGATCATCGATGGGGCGTTTTATGCGCCACACTTGCCAGAGTTCTCCTGTCAATCAAACAGTGGAGGCGGGACCGTGACAAATTTTTACTTGAGTTTTCTGTCGAAGTTTGAGTTTCGTCTTATCTGCGTGAGTGTTGAGTGTCTCCTTATCTGTGTCCCATTTCTGGGGCATAATTCTATAGTGAATAACAGGGGCCAATCGTAAAGGACTTCTCAAAGGATCTGCACGGAGACAGCCAGGTCATCGGGAGAACTGGAAAAATTCCTGGCCATCTGATTGGCCCAAAGTGTCAGATCAATGTTAAAATCCACAATGAAATGTGTAAATCAACAATAAAACCACGTGAGGAAGCTACAGTCACTGAGAACTGCAGCCAGAGTTCAGCTAGTTTGAACCATCAGTGGGAACATCAGTGTTACAGCCCACTGACCATAACCGGACACTGTCTCTCTCCTATTCAGCCACAGACACTGATGGAGACAGACAGAGAGTAACAGGGGAGATGCAGTACACTCACAGCCTTTAATGGTTTCCCAGTGGCAGGTTTCTATTTAAAGTCCTGGGTGTCAGACCTTCCCACCAGCACATGAATGTGGAATAATGGCTGCAGCTTTTTGATAAAGGACTCTGTGCTGTGAAACTTCTGTTAGCGTCACCGACAGGTTAAAACGTCCAGTGCATCTCACAACACTTTCTGTTTCTATTCTGTTTTAAGAGACGTGGTGTCATCTAATCTAAAGGGAGCATCCTCTGAACATGTTCCCATATAAATGCAGCATTTACAGGAAACATCAGGTAACAACTGGAAACTTTACAGAGTTAGTGATGAAATGAGCTGTTAAACATCACGTGTTCACGTGCAGGTAAAGAAAAGAGGACACGGATCGTTCCTCACATGAACCGACGGTCGGTGTGACTCCATCAGAAACCTGCAGGCTTCAGTTCATTCAGCTCTGAATGGATGTGTGATTAGAGAGAGAGAGAGGTTATAGTAATCCTCTCTCTCTCTCTCTCTCTCTCTCTCTCTCCCTGCAGGTCACAGAAAGTGTTGAGCTGGGAGAAAAAATTTGTGAGTTCTCTACACCAGCCGGAGCAGTAACCATGGCAACAGGCATCAAAGATGACAGTGAGTGGTTGTGCACACACACACACATCACCCCTACAGACACCTGTCCACAGACTGTTTTTGTGTTGTCACTTTACTCAACATGATCATGAAAATATTGATTACAGCTGCTTTACAGATAAATAACATGAGATTTGAATCTGTCACGACAGAGCTGAGAGGAAACCTGCTTCATTGTGCAGTTACAACATCATACACGGTGAAACCAGACCATGCAGGTTCTGCTCCTGAGGTAAGAAACCCTCATTCACATTCAGACACTGGCATTTGTGATAAAGTCAATCAATCAATCAATCAATCGGTGGTTTAATCATCTCTAAAGATGACGGATACTGGAAGGATTCAGCTCAGTTTAAACCCTGAATTATTGGCCCCCACATTTTGGAATGGCGTCAGGTTTCTGTCGGATCACTCGTCGCTTGACGCTCAGTTTGAGGGAGGTCACAGCTGATTAATCGCCTGAATGATCAGCGATCTGACTGACAGGAAGTCGGATGGATTCCTGTCAGTCAGAGGTTTTGGTCGGCTGTCTGGGCTCTGATTTCCCAACATGGCTGCTGATGTGTTGTGACCTGTAGTGAACTTAATGTTACTGAGGGAACATACAAACTGAACTTCGTCGTGGTCGGGCAGTGGAAAATTAGAACGTGTAGAATGAGTAGAATAACATAATGCACGAGATTGTAAGAAAAACTAAAGTGCAGAAGTTAGAGACACGTCTCTGTTTCCAAACCCGGGTATGAACGTGGGGAAGCTTCCTTTTCTTTCCAGAGAGAAACTACACATTATGCAGTTTTTATACCCTCCATTAGCATACATCAGCCTGTAGCAGTGTGTGTGTGTGTGTGTGTGTGTGAGTGTGTCTGTGTGTGTGTGAGAGAGAGAGTGTGTGTGTGTGCAGCCAGGTGTCCAAATGTCCCTGTCAGCCAGCTGCCATACAGGAGCAAAAACAACTGAACACTCACCAATAATTACAGGAGGAGAAGCAGAGGAGGAGGAGGAGGAGGAGGAGGAGGAGGTGTGTGTGTGTGTGTGTGTGTGTGTGTGTGTGTGTGTGTGTGTGTGTGTGTGTGTGTGTGTGTGTGTGTGTGTGTGCGTGTGTGCGTGTGTGTGTCTGTGAGAGAGAGAAAGTCTCTGCAGACAGCTGGAGACAGTAGACTGGATAACTATAGACAAAGCACAACTACAGCTAATTATACACAGCCTGAACACAAACACGTTGGTTTCACTATCCCTGTGGGGACCAGTCCCTGACATAATCTATTCCCTGGTCCCTCACCCCAACCCCGACCTAAACCTAAACCTAAACCTAAACCTAAACCTGACCTAAACCTGACTCTGACCTGAAGCCTCACCCCTGGAAACCAGATCTAAACCCTCAGCATTTGAAGCTGTGAGGACCAGGCAACATGTCCTCACTTTCCCAAAATGTCCTCACTCTGTAAGTTCTATGCTGTTTTAGTCATCAGATGTACAAGTACACACACACACACACACACACACACACACACACACACACACACACACACACACACACACACACACACACACACACAGCATCCTTTCTTCAGTTCCTTCAGTTTAACTTTGGAACTTGGCAGAGACACAGATCATCGTCACTCCACTGGGATCTCTGGGATCAGTGATGGATTAAATCAGCATCTGAATTAACTGATTAAAGTTTAATTCTGATGAACCATGAACCAACAACAGGCTGTGCTTTATTAAAATGATCTCCTCAGTGTTAAACACACTTTGACTGTGCTGTAGGTTATTTAGGTTGTGGCCAACACAGGATGTCAGAGAATGAATGATTTGTTCAAAGGCTTCTCGACTGATGATTCGAACCATTGGCATTTAGTGGCCAGCTCTGATTACTGTCTCCTCCACTCTGTGAGAAAGAAAGGAGAGAATGAAAGGAAGGAAAGAAGGAAGGAAGGAAGGAAGGAAGGAAGGAAGGAAGGAAGGCTCTTGTTATTATTTTTCTTCCTACTGAGTCTTCATTGTAATCAGATCCACACAGCTGTCAATACATCACTGCTGACACACTCAGCACTGTGACAGCGCCACACTCACCTGATGTACAGTGACAGCGCGCGCGCTCACACACGCACACACACACACACACACACACACACACACACACACACACACACACACACACACACAGTGACAGCAGTGTCCTCAGGCTGATCCCTGACTTTCATTTCCATTTGACAGAGTGATGCACCGGTGTCTCTGTGATCGGCCCCTGAAGCATCACACGCTCAAAGTGCCGACACATCAGGACTCCTCCGCCGTTACCATGACAACCTCTGCTTTAGCTCCTTTCACTTTCTGACGCTCGCCCCGCGCTCACGTGCTCGTGTGTGAACACAGATAACTGGAGATGATCAGTTACCAGCTGTTCACCACGCTGACCATCAGAACCACGACAGTCAGTCCAGTCGCTGTTGAGATGTTTCAGTCGGAACCACAGCGGAGGACGAACTGTCTGTCATTCACAGAGCTGAGTTCTTCACGAACCTACGGTGGCCTTCAGGTGTCAAAAACACCGCAGCTTTGCAGATCTCATGATCGCCAAAGCTGCGGTGTTTCTGCAGCGCTCCTGACTGACCCAGGATCTGCTGCGTCCTCTATCCTACACATACCTGCCGAGCTCACCGATCAGAAGCGGCGTGCTGCGCGTGCACAGGTGAGGCTAACGCAATCAGTGTAACCTGCTCCACCTGCTGCTTCATTAGTGAAACGGCTTCAGCTGGAGCAGAAGCGGAGTTACAGGATTTAATCTCCAAGAAAAACAGCGTCGCTCATTTGGGAGCATTTCGGCTCTGAGGCCGCAGACGTGCAGCAGAAACAGGTACTGTGCAAAACCTGTCGCCCCGAAGCTGCAACATCCAGCGGAAACACAACAGTTTATACCGACACCTGAAAAATCAGCACAGGTGTTTGCGTGACGGAAAAGTTCCGCTGAAAAGTGTGAAACTGATGCTCAGGCCCGAAGAAGCGAACATTTGGTTTTTCTTATTATTTATTTAACTGTTTTTTTTTATTGTTTTGTATTTTAACTTTTTTAACTTAACACAGTTGAGGATTTTTTTTTGCGCTACTTTAAGTTCAGACAGTCAAAGATGCTCTTTGAGTTCTTCATCTTCCTAAAACGTTCAGCTGAGTAGATATGAGCGCTGATAGTAGGTAAGAACAGTGTGAGGTCTGTTTAGAAGCTGACTGCAGCTCAGAGCTCAGGCGTGTTCCTGGTTTTACTGTCTCTGATCAGTGTGTTCACACCGGCCTGTTCACAGATCCTCCACCAGCCACAGTGGAAGTGTTTAAAACCTGAGCAGCACTGATGGAGGTGCAGAAGGACAGAATCCCTCTGACAGCCGTGGGAAGCTACAAGAAAATGGTGAGCTCACGAACTCTGTATTAAAAAATAATTTTATTCATTATTCATTCATTCAGAAAGACTTTTCCTCACTACCACTGCAGACAGCTGCAGAACACACGCACCAAGGAGGACCTCGAAGCGAGTGGTTGTCTGAGTGCTGTTTATCCAGAGTACCTCTGCCGTCACACCAGATCCACAAACTACTCTGCAACCGCTGTGAAGGAATCCTTTGTCAAACTGAGACGCTGTGTGGTTTACATGAAAATCCACTTCCTGCTGAACTCGGGTCTGCTCAGCCTCGGCGCTCTCATCCTCCCTCCCTGGAGCAGCACTTGGAAAACATGACAGTGGATTTCTGCAGAGCTTTAAGTCTAATGTTTCCTGAGGGGCTGTTTGAGTGAGGCTGCACAGATCATGTTAACATCCCAACATGCAACAGGCTGCGTCTGTCTTCAGTCCGCCTGAGAGCTGAGCTGAAGTGTGGCATGAGCCACCATGGAGGATTTACAGGAAGCTGTAATCTGCTGGTGGTTTTCTAACTCGTTTTTCCTCCTTCCAGAAATTTGTTGTTAACTGATTAACTGACTGGTCCAGTAGCACGTTGAACGCTCTGTTCGTCGTCTGACAAAGAAAACAGGAAAATATTCAAACGACTGTGGCTGCAGAGATGATCATCACAGAATCACTTTCCACAAAACCATTTTGGTTCAGACTCGTTACAGTCTCATGGTAGTGAATGTTTATTTGAACTGATTTAAACAGACCTATAATTTAGAATAGTTTATCAGAGACCTGTATTCAGGTGTGTGTGCTTTATTGGGATCTGTGTTTACCATGTTGTATCTCTAAGGTGTGTGTGTGTGTGTGTGTGTGTGTGTGTGTGTGTATAAGGTCTTTTCCGCTGCTCCTTAATGTTTGATAGGTGGGGAGTGGCGGCGCTGCCTCATGTATTTTTAAAGGAAAAGTTACGCAGGCGCTCTCTGTGCTTTGTTCTGCCTTTAGTTGGCCTACTTTAAACTTTGCTTCCGCAGCAGCAGCAGAGAATCAGACGTCGACTCCACTGCCTCTCGTAAACAACACGTTCACACCTCTGAAGGATAAGAAGCAGCTCTGTGCATCACAGCAACCGACGGATGGACAGTTACTCCATTTATGACTGAACCACAAGCAACTGAAAAACCTACAGACTCAACAAAACACATTTTCACTGCACGACAATCTAAAGTTTAATCACTGAATGTGTTTATGAAGCAGAAGGTCGAGATGTTTTTACCTGTAATGGCAGTTTCCTGAAAAGAGCTGAGAAAGTGTTGAAATCACTGTCCACACAGAGTTTATCACGAATGCAACTGAGTCCATGACTAAACTGTTATTGTTTATCTGTTTACAGTCTGTGCGTTCAATACCATTTAGTTTATACTAATTGGAAAGTGTTTAACTGCTGCACTTTCAATTAACTCAAATTCTCTATTGGTCTGTTAAACAAATGTGAAGTTTGTCTGTAGTAAACAATTCAACACGAAGAGAATAATGTTTTCAATAAAACATAGAAAATGAATAAATGATTACTTGGGTTTAAGTGAAGTTTTTCTTTCAAGGAACTTTTTCTCTATAACCAAATTACAAAGGTCACGAAACTGCTGAAATTATTGGAAAATTACAGACCCAAGATTTTTCTCCCCGAACGTTCGGCCTCAGGAACTTTATTTCCTGTGAGAGTCAAAATAAAATCCTGTGGGTTTAAACGATGAAGGACAGAATAGATCAAAAATAAAAATATTAGTTGGAATGACACTAAATTAACATGAGATCGACATAAAAGCCACAATCTTATCTCTGAAAACTAAGACGTGAAGCTGTAGCTGTGAACATGTTTCTTCACTGACTGAGGAACAACACGCTTCATCCGTGTCGAGCTGCGTGTCAGCCTGCAGTGTGCTGGAGGAGAAAACACAGGAAGCAGCAGGATGGTGAACGCCGAGGTTCAGACATGATACGAGCGCCGTGTCAGTCATCTATAATGAAAGCTTAAATACAAAAGACCACAGACACTGCTGGGAACGTGTGTGTGTTTTACCTGAGCACTGTACGTGTGTGTGTGTCTGTAAAGACTCTGATTTATTTATGAGTGTTTTTCTAATGTGTGTGTGAGAGTTCGCTTTCTCGTGATTAACGTGAACATAAATCATTCAAGTGTATGTATGTACATGCAGTTGTGTGTGAGTGTATGTGTGAGTGTGTGTGTGTGTGAGTGTGTGTGTGTGTCTGAGTGTGTGTGTGTGTGCATCTGAATGTAGTGATAACTTTCTGTTAATAACCTTGTGCCAGTTTTTACCCCAAGTATAAATTATTCAGGCACAAACACACACACACAAACACACACACATTCATGCCATTGTGTGACTGTACATACAGAGTACACGTGCATCTCAGCATCTATGTGTGTGTGTGTGTGTGTGTTTCCGTGTGGCCGCCCACCCTCCGATCACTCCTGATTTCCCGGCCCCGCTGTGACTACACGGCCAGTTTGATCCATATAAAACTGTTATGGTTTATTGATCAGGGATGTGAATTATGCACGTTGTGTTTAAAGATTGACGGAGCTGCGGGGACGTCCTGAAACACACAGCAGAACAGCAGGAAGGCTGTCTGTGTGTGTGAGTGAAATAAAATAATTTGATCATTTAACGTGTGTCCCGTTTGTTCGACCTGTACAAAAACCAAAGTGTAGAAATGTGATCACAGCCTGTGAACGCTCTGAGCCGGCTCCCGACGCTGAGCAGAAAAACACCTCAGTGTCAGTGTCCGTAAACTTTGTTTCCCAACATCAGCTCCTCAGAGGTGGAACATGTCAGACGACACGTACAGATACAGGAAGTGAATAATGAAGCTCAACACGTCCTAAAAGGTTTTTAATGGCCTGAAACACATTCGTCTGTGTCCTAATAAAACTGCTGCTACTGCTCCTGTGAGCCCAATGTTCAGCTGTAAGGATGTGTGTGTGTGTGTGTGTGTGTGTGTGTGTGTGTGTGTGTGTTAGATCACACTGCTTACTGTACATGTTTGTCCTCGCTGATTTACTGGTTTAATTATGCACCTGCTCTGAAAGTGGACCACATCATTAACAGTTCCCAACAACAACCTCAAACTTTATAAGCAGAGAAGTGATTTGTCAAACACACATGACCATTACATGACTAATGCCACCACCTCCGATGCTGAGGCTTCGATAAGTTTCCAATTTAAACTACGTGTTTAAAGTTAAGCGAGGACGGGACGGGAGGAGAGGGACGGGACATAAAGAAATCCCAGGGCTTCGTGTCCAACCAGGACTCACACTGTTCTCCCAGTTCACAGCTGATGTTGTGAAACTCAGTCAAATATTAAATCACCTCCATGTACAAACATTAAAGATGATTGTGTTTAGTTTTACTGACACGCCACAGTGTTCGTCTCCTCCGGCTGCTTCTGATGGTGCCGTTAAAAATTGAAGCAAAGCTGATTCACAGATTGGCTTCTGCACTCAGCCCACATCCAAACACGGTGACTGATCCAGAGCAGCAGAGTTTAACCTCACAGCTCACTCAGATACAGGAACCAGATCAGGAACCTTCATCTGAAGATCCTTTCTGTTCTCTGTTTTTATGTCCACAGGAGTTTGTATTTGCAGAGAGAAGTTGGGAATGTTTGGAAGGATTTCAGTGCGATCTGAGACTGAAAACATAAACCTGTTTACCGCTGATGTTCCCAAAAAGCAGCTTTTAAAGTTACAACAACATTTTTCACACTGTACATTTAACTCAAAAATTAATCATAAATTCAGGGGACAAACAAACTGCAGTATATTCTGGTATTTTAATGGATTATATGCACAGTGGAAAACCACCCTTTAATCTTAAAGACTTGAATTTAAGTTTAAGGTTTTTGGTCAGTTTTTAAAAAATAATTCAAACCACGGCTATGATCCACGTAAAAGACCTTAATATATTACAATACACTCATTCATCCATTGTTACTTTAAAATCCCATTAAAATAATTCAATTTAATAATAATTAATGAGTTTTTATGGTAAAGAAAATAATAAAAAGGGATTCGGTCTCGTAGCAACTTGTGCAAGCAGAGCTTCTTCAAATTCAACCATTGTGAAGAATTTCCTTTAAATAATCCAGAACCAGAGCTAAAGTATTTTTACTAAATACAAGGGAAATAAAATATGAAAAGACTAAATGGACCCACAGAGTCGACCACCACCAATAAATTCTTTAGATTACTGCTGAGAAGTCACGACTGTACATGAAGGTCGGAACAGACTGAAATTAAGAAACCACGTTGTGTAATTTGGCTCCGGCTAAAACGCTGCGAGTGAATCTAACAAGCAGCGTGGTTGAATATTTCATCGGCCTCATCCCTCTGGAGAATTAATCCATCTCTGAGTGTTTGACTCTGCTGCTTCAGGAGTCGGCTGACTGCTTAAAAAGGCTCGTCCCATCACGCTGACAGTTTTGTTTACCTGTCACCTGTGCATGTGTGTGTGTGTGTGTGTGTGTGTGCATGTGTGCATGTGTGTGTGTGTGAGAGTCTCAGCAGGTGAAGTAAACCAGTTGCAGTTGCCCTGCGTCCTCCTCAGCTGCAGCTGGAACAGAGGGAATGTGCAGAGGAAGCAGCAGTAAATGGGAGCAGAATTCTTCTGAAGCAAAATGTTTTCGCAGATTTCAGCATCTCAGCTTAAAGCACAACAAATTGTGTACCCCCCCCCCCCCCCCCCCCCCCCCCCCCCCCCACACACACACACACACACACACCCCCACTGCTGGTTTCCCTGACAAACACTCTTTCTGATTTTCGTCTCTGTGTTTGGTTTGTGTGTGTCTGTGTGTGTGTAGTAGTGGTAGTAGTGCTATACACAAAATGCATAATCTCATCCCTGATACTTTGTTTTTTCACTCACACTGTTCAGGGTCTGAATATACGACTCTAAATCAGCAGCAGCTTCGTCGATGTTTTCTCAGTCTGTATCCTGCATCCAGCCCCTGAAAGCTTCTAAAAACCTGCTGTCTGCACAGTGACTGATGTTATGTTCAGCCATTCTGTCTCTTTATGCTTAATTTACACGTCTTTGCAGTTGTTTTTTGTCTCTGTGATTGTTTGCTAGCAGGCCAGGCCACACCGTGTTTACTGCTGGGCTTAACTCACACTGTATATGTGCTCTGCAAGCGTTAGCATGCTAGGCTAACTGGTGTACGACCTGTGGAAGAACCCGGTGTAAGGCGTACAGCACATCCGTTAGCAACTACTTTATTTTACGGGTTTAGAAAAAGTCCCGTGTCTGACACGTGTACATGTAAAGGTGAGCACTGCTGTTCTGTTTTTGGCCTGTATGTGTTTACATTTTCAGAAACTGTGGATGAACATCTGGACTTCAGAGATAATGAATGATACCAACATGTGTTCAGATGTGACTGAGTTAGGACGATGAATTCACCTCACACTGTATATTTGCCCCCGCCCCCCGCTCTCTGGCGCCCCCCGGGAGGCTTTTGTCCTGCTGAGTGTCCATGTCTATTACAGACCACATCCTGTAATTTCCCCATGGTTAAAATGCCGCATGAAACGATGAGTGGAATTACAGAGGAGCACAGTTAATATTTAATTCCCCACCTCCCCCTGTAATTTTAGTCCCTTCTGAATGAGACTAAAGAGACAAGAGAGCTGCAACATCACACATATGCCTTACACATTAAGTTGGTGATATTATTACAACCAATAAACCACAGCTTCAAAAGTAAAATCCAAGTTACAATAAACTGCAAATTCCTCTTAGTGAGAACAGACGCTTTTATCCAGAGACTAACAAACAAACATTAGCAGAAGTGGATCGCTGAAGTCCGGGACAAAGAGTCCAGCTTCTGTTGGACAACAGACCTTTAGCCAGTGATATTTGCTGCCGGTTATGTTTCATGTCGCAGAGCAGATCAGTGGACTGAATGGTTTGCCACACTGTGCACTGGGCTAAAGGTGTAGTCACATTACAGTACAACTATAATACACTGTAATGACTGCACAACAATATGAGCATTCATTTAGAACAGAAGTCAAAGAGTGAGTTCAGTGGCTCTGAGTGTGAGATGAGACAGCAGACTTCCTCTGATGAAGTCTGCAGGAAACTGTCTCTTTCCCTTCTTCTGCCTCTTAATCTTGTTTTCCCTCACCCGCCCCCACTGCCCCCCACCCCCCTTCCTCCACCCCCACCTCCCCCCTCTCTGCCTACAAGAGATGGTGAGAGGTAAAATCAGAAAAGCAGAGGGGGAGGAACGGGAGGGAAAAGAGGAAGAGAGGGGGCGGGAGGCAGAGAAGCCATTTTATAACTGAGCGACCTGGAAATGTCAGTGATGAAGAGCGAGAGTTTCTCCAAGAGAGACACACACACACACACACACACACACACAAACGTTCAGACCCTCACACACTTTGTTTCAGACACATTTATGAACACACACACTTCGGGGTGAGACAGCCCTGCAGGTGGTTCTCTCTCTTGCTTTAAACGGACTTTGAAGTAACTGAATCAAAATCAAAAGGAAGCTACGCAGCTACACTGTCGTACATCAGCTGTGAGAGACGTTCGCACGCCGGCGGCCCCACATGGTGACGGGAGGTAACTGCTGGACTTCTGGACTTGTTGTTATTAAGTACATTTCTATTAGAAGACTGAAATTTCCTGTTTCCTGCTGAGTTTCAACACTACATTTATAAAAAGAGTAATTATGAAGAGTCTGTGCCAAAGGCTTAGTGTTACAGTAATGCTGCTGGCTTGTTGGCTTCATGTGTTAAAGCCAGGAAAATAAAAACACCAACAAGCTGTACTGGCAAAAAAGAACAGAGAGTCTGCCAGCTGAACGATGAATCATCACAAAGCTTTGGCCTGAAAAATCACCACAGCTAAACCGACATTTCCGTGCCTCAATCTGCACAACAAAAGCAGCCCACCTTAAATCGCACACACCTTTTTCAGCTGCTGGGATCCAGTTCAGAAACCACGTCACAGCCCGGTGCGAGGAACACAAAGACCACGGTGACGAAGAAGGTCATTTTGGTCCGACGAGCTGTTTTTCATGTGTGACAGAAGGACATGAAGGGCTGACGCTGCTCTGAATGTGTGCCATCCTGAGGATATTTTTATACGAGTTTGCATCACGAGTGTGACAAAGAAAGAAAGCAGCAGAGGCTCAGAAGGTCCTGTCAAAGTAACAGGATACATAACAGGAGGAAGCCTGATGCCACACTCACCTCACGCCTGCTGTAAACGTGAAGCTACAGCCAGCAGCTGGCTAACTTAGCTTAGCATAAAGACTGTAAATCGCAAAAATACCAGAATAAAAAAATGACTTCATTCATTTTTGGCCAGCACCAGATGTGACCCCTCACTGGCTTCCCTTCACTGGAACTGACAGTCAGTAAACGCCTCCAGGGGTCCACCCTCATCCCAAACAGGAGCCCACAGGATTTTCCCCTGTAAATTTTAATTAGATTTAAATACAAACACAACTGCATCCGCCTGCATCGCCACTATAAGTGGGCTGAGTGTAGAACTCAAAGTGACCACACTAACACACAAATGAACTCACGGGAAATGTGAATAAATGCAGCGTGAGGTGTTTAATCAACAGATTTTATTTCTTTTGGCCTCTGTTTAAAAAAAAATATCTAAGACAGATTAAAAGCAGCCTGAAGGCAGAATGAATAATCATAACACAACATTCACTCTCCGTGTTTTCTTTTTGAATAAACGCACACACTCACACATGCTTGTGACAGCATGCCCACTTCACTTACGTCCCTTTACCCTTTATTTTACACATTTCCCCACATTTCATCGAGTCTGGAAAGAATTTCTGTTTCTGTTTGTCAGGGAGAGTTTTGTTTTTTACTCAGGGTGAAATATTTATGGAAACCTCTCAGATCAGTGTTTCCCTCTGCACCAGGAAGCTACGCCTCAGTGTGAGTAACGCAAGCCATCCATCTGTCCATCCAGCCAACAAGTCCTTCATCCATTCATCCATCCACCCATTAATGCATTCAACCTTCCATTTATCCATTCATTTGTTCAATCGTTTATCCATCCAGATAACCAGCTTTTCACCCATTCATCCACATCACCATTTATCTGCCTGCCCATCCTTCAGTTAATCAGTCATTTCATTCATCCATTCATCAATTTATTCAGTCATCAGTCATTTCATTCATCCAGCCGTAACCATTAAATGTTGGTTCACCCATACAGGCCAGTATCATCTGACATCAACCCCCTCCCTTCATCTTTATATACATCCATCCCTTTAATCACCCAACCAGCCCTCTATCCATCCAGCTAGGCAGCTGTTCATCCATTCATTCATCCAACAACCCCCCCCCCATTTATTCATCCATCCATCCATCGTAAGACAACTGCCCCCCAATAAAAGGGGGGGCTGGCTAAAGACAGAGACATCAAATCGCATCATCACGCCAAATTACCCACGAATCTCTGCTCATTTGTCTCCTGTTGTGTCCAATCTGTCCGCCTGGCTCCAACGCTCTGATGAGCAGAACTGTTAGGCCTGACCAGTTTCTGAAGCCTCCTCTGATAAAAAAAAAAAAAAAGGAAGTGGATCTGCAGGGGACAGGAAGGAGCTGACACCCTGAAAACTGCCTCCTGCTAAATCCCTGTTTGAACTTGTGGCAGTTTACAAACATGGATGTGTAACGCTAAGTATGGCTGGAAGGAGCAAAGACAAAGTGTGAAGAAGTCGTCCGGATAAACTGGATCTCTCCACTCTAACTAGGTCACATGGTTGGATGTCCTGAGTTTCTGTTTTACTAAACAACACTGATGAAAACCAACTTTTCAGGTCCCTCAGCAGAATCTGACACCCTACGCCTCACCTCATAATACCCCTCCACCCTCAGTGTCCCACCACATAAACTGCACCTTGTGTGGTTATGCAACAGTCACCTCAGAAAAAAAAAAACAGTCATAGTCTTCTCATTTAAACGATGCCAGAAAAACGGGTCTAACATCTTAAACTGATGCTTTGGTCTCCAAACACAGCACTGACGTTTCATTACGTTTTCACTGCAAATGTTTTTAGCAAATAACCGATTTCCACATCCGGCAGTTACAGAGCAACACGATCCACTCAGTTGGTGATTCTCTGAAACATCCAGGAACCAAAGCAATGAGCTGCAGGCTGGTTTTTAAAGGAGCAGTTTCATATAATACGCTTATTTGCTTCCTTGCTGAGAGTTAGATGAGAACTACTCATAGAGATACCAGTCTGCCACTTCTCTCTATGGAGCAACAAAAAAAAAAAAAAAAAATCACACACTGTGGCTTTAACACTTACAAATAAACGAAGTGTAAAAACAAGACTTCTTATTTTCCAGCAAACATGCGTCAGATTTTAGCCCAATAACTCTCCAAACCACTTAATTATCAAACGTGACGTTGACACAGCAAACCTCAACCTGTCCTGAAGCTTTTACTGGTTCTCAGCATGACCTCATTAAGGCTAAGAATATTTTGGGAACGCTGAGGTTATACGGTATGCACCTCCGGATGATTCCAGTGTCCTCACCTGCACCTGCAGCCCCGCCCACATGTAGCCCCGCCCACCTGCAGCCCCGCCCACCTGCTTTTAAGCTTCAATTGGTCATTTCCTGTCAGTGCAGAGGGTCTCTAACAGGGACAGACCCCTGAAGTGGATTTTATCAGTTCGTGGCCTCTGAGCGAGAACAAGAAGACACACACACACACACACACACACACACACACACACACTTTTTTTCCTCAGGTTGTGTGTGTAGATCATCTGGATTAATGAAGGAGAACAGCTGGACTCCAGCTCTGCTTTCGTCTACTCTCTGTCCCGTTTTCAACCTTTCTCCTCTGTCTTTCATCCTTTCCTTTTTTATTTCATCTGTTCTTCCCTCCCCCGAGGTCATGCGTTCTGCAGTTATTCCATCCATCACTTTCTGTTTTATGAACCTCTGCATCTTCATTCTCTTCGCCACCCCCTCCCTCTTCTTGCTGCCTGAAGCCATGCAGCTGTGAAAGAAGAAGCACGACGACCTCTGACCTCCACTCACTGATCATCACAAGGCAAACAACCGCCAAAACACAAAAAAATGTTTGAGCCAGTCTGTACAAATGCACCATCCATTGTTCCCAACAGGCTACAACTACAGGAAAAACTATATATTAAAAAAACATCACAAAAGAAATTCCTCACTCATAAAAACGAATGTTGGTTGCACTCGAGGGGCATCATGAGCCACTGCTTTTTCCTTTCTTCTTAAACTGGATTTTCTGAGGCGCCAGATCAGAAAACATTCACATGATTTGGTTTTTAAAGCAGCAAGAAACAACATGAATCATTTGTTTATTTTGTCAGGAAGCTTCCTGTCGTAGTGTATTTTACTATCCATCCATCTATTTATCTATCTGTTAAAAACAAGGCGGCTAAAATAAGTTAGCCTCCCTCCCTCCCTGCAGAGTCTGATAAGCTGTGTCTCTCTCTCCTCCTGGCAGTCAGTTTGAATTTACTGATTAGCCTTCAGCGAACCTGCGGACGACAGGATCCACCGGCTCACGTCTGTCTGGATTAAGGTCGCCTGTTAATTCACCCTGTTGCTTTTGGCAGAAAACCAACTCCGGAGGAAAGACAGAAAAAAAACGACAAAGAAAAACTGCATCTGCATGAAGAACAACTTTCAGGGATAAAGCGAAGAAAAACACGGAGAGTCTGAACAGGATGACCTGACTCACGCTTTAAAGGGACACGCTCGTTCCTACATGGTCTGAATGAACTTACAGTAAATGCAGTTTGGACTAAAGGTCCGTCTGACGGGATGTTTTTAGCCAGGCCACAGTTTTCTGGACAATATGAAGTTACATCCACAGATCTCAGAGACGAAGTCAGAGAGGAAAATAAATGATGACTGATTAAAAAACAACAACAATGGAAATATTTATTAAATTACAAAAACTGCCACTGTCCTTAAAAGGCTGCAGGAACAATAATTACATTACACACTACATGACACACGGAGCCATGCACACCCTCCACCCTCCACCCTCCACCCTCCACCCAGGCATCTATGAGTGTGTGGCTTCACGATTAAGGTTGTGTGTGAGTGTTTTCGTGTGTTAACATGTAGAGTACATTCTAAATCTGTGCATTTGTGTGTGGGTGTGTTTGCCAGATTCTGGGCCAGTTATCAGGTCTGTCCAGCTGCTTCATGCTCACTAAGCTCTTTACCAGCCAACACAACACACCCAGGAAATCACACACACACAGACACACACACACACACACACCCGTCCATCCAGTCAGTCAGATAACAGCAGCATTCACTCCTCCCTTCAGTTTCACCGTCTCTCCTGTCAATCACAGGCTGGACTTATTTTTATAAAAACATTACTCACAGGTAAAGTTGTTTTTATTGGCTGATTTGAACTCCAGTGGGTGGAGTCATGATTCAGGATTTTGCTAAAAATCCAGCTCACAAAACTGCTGAAGTCTGAGCCTTGTTTATTCTTTACAGATTTAAATAATCGTTTCTTAAAGTTATTATTTTATTTTAAGACAAAACACACACACTGGCACTGGAAAGTTTCAGCTGCTCCACCAACTCTACTGAAAATGAAACTACAATAATGATAATTAAATTAGCCATAAAATTTGCCCCGCCCACTGATGTTCAACTCAACCAATGAGATTTTTTCAGACTTCAGACTGAACGTGTGAATCGCCAACCCTCCATCTTCTTTTCCTCAGACCTGCAGTCTCCGTTATCTCCCTCTTTTCATCCCTCCATCCATCCATTTAACCAAGGTGGAACCAATCCCATCCAACACACACACACACATGCCACCTGTCTCTGATTCCCTAAAACATTCATCTGCCCAAGTCATCTGGAGTCACAGCTAAACCTCCTACAGGCTTCAGTACGTTTGTGTGTCACAGTGTGTGTGTGTGTGTGAGTTGAAAGCCTCGGAGCAGTTCCGGCTGGATATGGAGCAGAAAAACGCTGATCAGCTAAATGTGTGTGTGTGTGTGTGTGTGTGTGTGTGTGTGTTACGTGAACAGCATGGTGCGTTTGAACACGGGCAGCGTGGTGAGTAGTTTTCAGTTATCAGTTCTCTCTCAGGCTTAAACAGAGCTAACGTTTGTGAACCTGCGTACAGGAGCAGGAGGCCGTGGATCTGGTCTGCAGGGTGAGTTTGATGGAAATAAGCCTGCGTTAGCTGAGCTGTGTATTCTGTGAATGGTGGGTTAGTGAGCGTGGACAGTGCCTGTGGTCATGTTGTGGGAAGCTCGTAGAGGCTCGACGCTGTAACTGCTGCTAAGGAGGTTTCTATAAAGCACTGAATCAAGGGTCTGAATACTTTGTAAATGAGAGATTTCAGTGTTTCATTTTTAATAACTTTGCAAAACTTTCTAAAAACACATTTTCACTTTGTCACTATGGGTTAAGACTGAAAAACAGCAGTTTTATCCATTTACAGTAAAATCTATAAGACAAAGTGTGCAGAAAGATGGGTCTGTGAAGACAGAAGGTGTAAGATTATTCATGCTTTACCCACATGCAGTGGGTCAGATTCAAAATCTGAAACAATCCATCTCTGTTTTCTCAGCCTCATGAACACAAGAGACAGTCTGAATCCAGGAAGAGGTGATAAACCACCAAAAACACCAGAAGAAGAAGAAGAAGAAGAAGAAGCTTCGCACTTTAGCAGATTAACAACTAAACATAAACTAACACAAACACGACACTGGAGCAGCCAAACCGTGACTAAAGTCCTGCGGTCTGCACCAGGATTCAGGATTCTACCAAAGTAAGAGAAGCAGACTGAGCTCAGGCTTAGGCGTGTGTGTGTGTGTGTGTCCTACAACAGGGAAGTCACACTGTATTCCCCTGCCTCGCACTCTTTCTCTGTGTGTGTTCCCCAGTGTGTGTTGTGGTGTTTTTGTTCCCAGAGCACATTTGCTTTCTGCATCATTCAACACCGCTCCAACCATCTAAAACACACACACACACACACACACATTTACAGGAACAACGCGGTAAATTCAATGCTGATATCTTTAATTTCAACACACACAAGCTAAAAATCAGACCTGAATAATTAAATGTTTCATTTAGTCACTCAGGGCAAAAACATTGTTTTTTCATGAACTGGTCAATTTGGAGATTTCAGGCTTTTCTTCCACAACATTTCTTCTTTCAGACCGAAAATGTGCAAAATACACATTCAGGTGTGAAACAACACGTTTCTAACATAACATGAAGCATCACGACCGTCGTCTCTATCATCGTAAAGCTCTGTCTCTCCCACACAACGAAAACAGATCGTTTCCTTTGTATCGTCCATAATATCGTAAATGGTTTCCAATAAAAATGTGTGGAATTTTTCCGTCTTATCTTTAAAAGCTGTTTTCTCAAAATGACTTTTTTTTCTCACACATTGAGCCAGAAATCTCCACTTCAGCAGAACATACATCGACCAGACATTCCAGTTTTATGATCTATATTCTGAAGGTTTTTGTTCACACATCATTCACAGCCTGCTTCATCAGGACGTTGCCAGCTACAGAGGCTCCAGAGTGTGCAGCTCAAACTAAAGAACCAGAAAACTACAGATAAGATAGAACTTAGTTTGTATTAAGTCCCCATGAAGCTGTATGGAAGAAACATGAAAGGACATCAGAGGAGAGGAGACGAGGACAGGAGGACAAGATGAGGAGAGGAGGACAGAACAGGAAGAGAAGAAGGGAGGAAAGGGAAGGAAAGGGAAGGAAAGGGAAGGAAAGGGTTTGTCAGTGAGGCCGAGGTCTCAACAGAGAGGAATTAAGCCTCAGTGCTTATATAAGACGCCTCCACAAGACGGGAGGATTTATATAACAGGAGGAAACAAGGGGAGAAAAGGAGAGGAAACAAGGAGAGGAGGAGAGGAGAAGAAGAGAGTAAACAAGGAGAGGAGTTGAGTAGGAGAGGAGGACAAGAAACAAGAAGGAGGCTGAATGGAGAAATGAAGAGAGGAAAAAACAGAAGCAGAGGAGGAAGTTTGTAAATCAGGAAAGAACGACTGAACGACTCAGAGCTTCATAATCATCAGTATCAGTGCTCTGCTCCTGCTCTTTGTCATTCATAAACACACACACACACACACAACCAAAACTCCGTCTCCATGACAACCGCTTCCCATTCCCTCCTCCTTTTTAACTGGCTGCTCACAGACACATCAGACTCACCTGATAACGAATAAAGCAAAGTAAAACTCACTGAGCAAACTGGTCCAGGTAAAGTTAAACTAGATCAAACTGGGTCTGAACTGAAAACAGTCCAAACTAAGTTAAACTGGTCCACATTTAGCTGAACTGGTCACACTAAGTTAAACTCAGCTGGTTTAGATCATCTGGGTCAAACCGGTTCTAGAAAGACGCAGAGAACGTGTAGACCAGAACCACTTCAACTGTCTTCATCTGTCCATGAAGCTCACACACGGCACTGATCTAAAACAACAAGGGGATAATTAATTATAAAAGTTGTTGCTGTTGGTCAGAAACCAAAGTTAAATGTCTTATTTATAAATGTGTATTTCTACACCCACAACAAACACGATACAACACGCGCATCAGACAGTTCTGGAGTTGTATCGTTCCTCTTTCGATGGAGCCAGGCTAACAGTTTCCCCCTGCTTCCAGTCTTTGTGCTAAGCTAAAGCTAAGCGCTGACACGAAACTGATTTCCATCTTCTCCTGCGGCTCTGGGGCCGAAACAGACCAGGCGGTTTTCACAAAACGTTGGACTGCTCCTTCCACCGTGAGATGAAAGATTTTCTTCTTGCTTTTTCTTTTCTTCGCCTGCAGTCCGGTTTCAGTCCAAACGACAACAAAGCCGATGAACTTAGATTACAACGGAAAAACATCAGCCAACTAGCCATAACCACAGTAACTAGCAGCCTGAGGACACTAAAATACAGCTTTAATGAGTTGCACCATCAGATGAAAAACATTCGCCTCAGCTGTCTTTTTCTTTCTTGCTGTAGTTCCTCTCTGAAATTATCGTCCGATCATTTATATGAATAACGTCGGGACTCTGTGACAGACTCTGACTCCTGACCTCCTTACAGGCTGCTCGCCGTGTCCACGTTCGAGGAAATGAAGCTGCCTCTACTGTTACATTCCTTTCATGTCAGTATAGATAATCATAAGCCCTGTTCTCAGTGGACCACTGTGAGTCCGTCTCCTGTGATTTAACTGCAGAGGTCGCCTGGGTTTTTAATCCAGACCCGCTCTGCCCTGACTGTGGACCGCAGCGCCGAAAAATACATTCACTCAGGTTCTGTACTTGAGAGGAATTTGAAAATATGAGCACTTCACCTGAATATTTCTATTTTATGCTACTTTACACATCTACTGCACTCACTCAGAGGGAAAGACGGTAGTTTTGATTCCATTGCATTTATCTGACAGCTGTAATCGTTTCTTTCAGTTAAAGATTTACTGTATTTACTGTAACATACACAACAAAAGATCACCTAATTAAACAGGACTCATCATTGTATTTTAAACCAAAATCTTCCAAAGTGACAGGGACAGATCATATTCTCCATTTTGTTCTTCTGTGTGTGATTGTGTGATTTTTGCAGTGAGTCTGGGATCACTGTTGTGTGGAAAAATTCCTCTCCTGTCAAGCTGTTTGAGACTCGGAGACGTGTCTTCACTCAGTATACATATACGCATTCATATTAACAACATCCCCCGCACCTTTTCATGCATTCATGCAACCCCACACAAGCACACTCACACCTCCATGTTTCACTGTGACACATCTGTTTTGATCACATCTGATCCAAACAAGTTAATTTGGCCTCATCTGACCAAAGGATGTGCCGCCAACATCCATCAGCCTCCTGTCATGTTCTCTGGCAAAGTTTAATCCTACAGTTTTGTGCCATTAAGTGAGTAATGGTTTTCTCAGACAACAGAAGCAGAATGAGCTCTGCAGCCTCCGTCCCTGTGTGAATAAAGTTTTTTTTTTTTTGTTTTTTATATATTTGAATGTTCTGCAGTGACAGACACTGGTCCCACTGGATTATGTCAGAGCTCCGCTGTGAGTCTGGAGAGTCTCTGAGCAGATTATGAATCAGGGTGAAAATGAGTGGGATATATGTGGGAGAACAGCTGTGGGGAGCTGGAGAGGTGATGTGTGTGTGTGTGTGTGCGTGTGTGTGTGTCCATATGTCAGTGCAGATGAGGCTCTCAGAGGACAGAGTGTATTGGTGCCTGGGGAGTTGAGCTTTTTGTGTCGGTTTGTACCGTACATCAAATACCAAGTATTTCTCTGCACTGATATCACTGCCACACATTCACACGCGTACTCCATGCATCATGTATGTCATGCAGGTGGTGAGGTCATACCATTATAACCAGAACTGTTCCATAACATCTCTAATGCTATCACAACATTTTTCACCTGGTACGATGCCATCATGCCACACAACAGCAGTTTCCGTAGTGTAGTGGTTATCACGTTCGCCTCACACGCGAAAGGTCCCCGGTTCGAAACCGGGCGGAAACACTTGCTATTGTAACACTTGTCAAACTATAATTATGTAAAATGCTGTGGTATTAGCCCGCATTTAGCCACACCTGGGTAAATGAACAGGTCAACCCTGTTAGTACATAAGTACTAACAGGGTACATGTTAGTACTAACAAAGTACATAAGCAACCGTGACATTACACGGACGTGTTTTCGATCCTAATGGTGTGCCGCCATCTCTGATTGGTTTGCCTTCCAGGGGCAGTTTCCGTAGTGTAGTGGTTATCACGTTCGCCTAACACGCGAAAGGTCCCCGGTTCGAAACCGGGCGGAAACAGATTTTAGACTTTTAGTTTCCGTAGCGTAGCGGTTGTCACGTTCGCATCAATCCAGGTGGAAACACCAGCTTTCTGAATCATCTTTGATCTTATTTATACGATCTGTCAAACTGGAGGATTAGTAGGACAGTGTGGGAAAATGTTTTTAACCCTAACGGCACGCCACCATGTTTAATTGTTTTCCCACACATCAGCAGTTTCCGTAGTGTAGTGGTTATCACGTTCGCCTCACACGCGAAAGGTCCCCGGTTCGAAACCGGGCGGAAACATGTGCTTTTTTCAAGTCATCTCAGACTTTGGTTATGTAACGTGCCCAACTGGAATATTAGGCAGGTTGGCACTTAGCCACACCTTAAACTGGGTAAATTTACAGGTCAGCCCACTTTTACTTAAAGTGTCTGCACATAAGCAATCATGACATTTCACCAACGTGTTGTTGATCCTAATGGTGTGCCGCCATCTCTGATTGGTCTGTCTCCCAGTGGCAGTTTCCGTAGTGTAGTGGTTATCACGTTCGCCTAACACGCGAAAGGTCCCCGGTTCGAAACCGGGCGGAAACAATATTTGAGTTTTTTTTTTTTTTTAAAGACACTGCAGACCATGATTGTGTAACCTCTGCCCAAGTGCATGATTAGACACTGCTCAGCCATGCCTTAACCTGGGTCCACACTATTCTAGCTTCTTTTTACAGCTCAACACAAAGTGTCTGTATGTAAGCTATCATGACATCGTGGAAAAGTGTTTTCAACCCTAATGGTACGCCACCACCACTGAGTATTAAACAGTATCTGTAGTTTCTGTAGTGTAGTGGTTATCACGTTCGCCTCACACGCGAAAGGTCCCCGGTTCGAAACCGGGCAGAAACACATGCTTTTTCCAACCACTTCAGATTCTCTGCATAGTTAAATTGTCTGTATATAAGCCGACATTGTGGAAGGAGTTTTCGACTTTCATGGTGCGCCACCATCGTTGATTGTTTTCCCATGATGAATTCCCTGACTGTATTTCACTGCTTCTTTGCTGTGGGTTTCTGCCTCGCTGCAGCTCCTCTCCATTTCTTCCTGCCAAACTTTGTCACTTTCGCCTGTGTGTGTGAAACTACAGCGTGAAGAGGGATAACAAGGGCAGCACTCTGCCAGTCTGAGTGGGCTGACTCATGGTGAGTAGGGAGACAGAGAGAGATAGGTATTTACTGTGATTTGACTTCTCTTTAATAGATTCCCCTGTGTTTGGAGGCTTCAGTAGCTCCACTGAATTTAACATCCCGCCTGTAAAACACACTGAATTCAAGCCCGGCTGGAGGAGCACCAGGGACAGAAAGAAAAAAACAGAGGGAAACAGGCAGTGATGCAGGAGGAATAAACTCCTTTAAGGTTTGTAATAAACTGTGAGAAAACACAAGATCCATCACAGACAAACAAACAGCGTTACAACTGGAAACACAGGCAGCATCACTGAATACTGTCTCACATCCACAGCTGGGTGTGAACACAGACTCAGGGAAAGGTAAAATGGGATACACCAAAAAGAATAATCATAATTATAATAACTGAAGAATTAGTTGTAAAAATAGAGACGAAAATCTTTAAGTAAAAGTATCTGTACAGCACAGTACTGGTTCACCACTTTATTGGAGCCGTGGACTCTGACGCCATCTCCTGGTGTCTATCAGTTACTCAGACTGAACAGAAACGGATAATTTCATAAAAACATTACTGAAAAATTGCAGTTTCATGTCAATTTCACGCTTAGAGGATTTCTCCGTTAGTTTGGCACTATTGTAACGCCTGTACTTTGCCTTTCTAACCCAAAAGAACTACACTTCTTTCTCTAAAGGTCTGTACGGTTCTTAAACACATTTATCATTGTGTAGATACTCACATGCAAAATGTTAAAACCAACCCTCATAACCTTTCAATTATAAATATTTGACATTTTCAGTTATGTAGATTTGTCATAACAAGTGAGTATTCACATTCATTCTCAATTCTCAGAGGTGACAAATAATTAAATACATTTACTCAAATACTGTACTTTACTGGAGTATTTCACTTGTGTGCTACATCATAACTTTACTTCACCACATTTACTTTGCCAACTAGAAACCTTGCAGATGTCCTTTGCATCATTTAACACACAATGGTCCCAAATTCAGTCTGACATATTTGATATTTTTGAGAAGTCTTGCAGATTTAAACAAATGTTTGCACAACATTAGTTTTAAATCACTTCAGCTGCAGCCTGCATGACACAGATGAGCTGTGGCAGAGAGGATCATGGGGGGGAAATAACCAAAAATTTAAAAGCCTTATTAAAAACGTATTAATCTGTTTAAAAATTCATGCAATTATCAATTGGCTCAGCTAATGGTTGTTTAATTATTTTTTTCTCTGTGTTTGAATTAAATGATTAAAATGCTAATTGACTCCATCAACTTATAACTGTTTAAATGTACACTATTACTTATGTAATTAATTATAACAAGCTACCGAAAAAGTCTGCCTTTATCATGACACCCCCCTGCAGCCTCGACTATCTCAAGTTTAATTTGTTTCAGAGACAGATGTTGTACTCTTTCTTCACTGCATTTCTGCAGTAGTTAAAAGTTATTTTTCAGATTAAGATCTCATTGTCATGTTTCAAGTGTGTCATTTCAGCGCCTCTTTCATATTTCACATAATGGTCATCACATGGAAAAATAATTAGTGTTTGAATTCTTATCAAGAAAAAGGATTTAAACATTTTCTGTTTGGCACACTAATTAGAAAAAAAAAAAAGAAAAAAAGAAATTCCCATAGCAGCTATACCGACTGAGCTGTCATTGAACTCAACGCTGCTCACCTCCTTCTTCAACGGAGAGTAGGTCTGGTTCTTTGATAGCGGTCTGGGGATGAGGAGACGGAGACGGAGCCGCTGAGCCCGGAGCTGCATCTGTTGGACCTGACACCAGGCAGAACCAGGGACGAATATAGAATGAATAGCTTTGCTATAAGTCTGTGTGCATTTATTAAACGTGGCTAAAAGAGGAGCGAAATGTGAGGATTATCAATGAGTGATGTTCCGGGAGCTAAACTGGCCTATTTCACTACGGACTAAGCTAACAGGTAAATCTCCGCCACTCACGGTCTACACCCACCTGTTTTTGTGAAAAACTGGGTGACAAACTGTCGCTCTTTCTTTTATTTCTCCTGTCTTTCTTTTATTTCTGGATCCAGGTTTTTCTTCAGGAAGCTCGGACACGATCGCTCCTCCCCGCTAGCAAGAACCGTTCGCGCCCATTTCGCGCCTATTTTTGTGGGCAGGACCGAACCATTTCATGTAAATAGAGGGGGGGTTGCCGGGGGGACAATACAAAGGCTCTCTGGATGTTTCTACCCCCCCCCCCCCCCCCAATACTGACCTAAGGGACAGGAATTTCACAATGACTTTTAACTGATTGGCTGGATGTGGTCAGATGCTGCTTCGTACCTGTCCTCGTTAGTATAGTGGTCAGTATCTCCGCCTGTCACGCGGAAGACCGGGGTTCGATTCCCCGACGGGGAGTCACGGTTATTGTTGTTTCCTGTTCACGTAGTTATGTCTGAAATTTTGCGTGTTAAATTCTCACGCGCCTTAATTGTACGAATGTGACGCACTTTTCCGCGCGATAAAAAGTGTGAAGTTAGTTTCATCGGCAGTGGTTGAAAGCAACTAAGTACTATTACTCAAGTACTGTTAGGTACAGGCGTGTGCAGTCTATAATAAGAATCTCTGGATCTGAATCTTTCCTGTGTGTGGCCTAAACTGCCGTTTCAACCACAGAAAACAAACCGAACTCCCCGTCGGGGAATCGAACCCCGGTCTTCCGCGTGACAGGCGGAGATACTGACCACTATACTAACGAGGACAGGTGAGGTCTAACACGTGACCACACGGAGCCGGTCAGCGGACTGTTGAGTGCTGTGTGACTAAAATAGCTTTGTTTTAAATAGTTTTGCATATTTGATTAAACACTACGCATCAGACTCTAATATGTGGACAGAAAATAATCCCCCACTCTGCTCTAACAGCAAACTGAAATAAAAATAATCTGAAACAGATGTTTTATTTTTATGATTGATTTTATTTTTTTTTAAGTAGCAACACTTTCATTTGCAGTTTCGCTGTTGCAGAACAAAAAAAAGTCCCCTCAACAAAAGAATAAAAACAAAAAAAAAAACTACATCAAAGGCAGAGAAACATCCTCACACGTGTGTTGGATTGCACTGGAAATGATGGTGGTTAAACTGCTGAAGCCACTCAAATAAATTAATGTATGAGCCACAGAATTACCCCAAATCAGCTGCTTCATCAACAGAACAAAGACACATCTACAGATGTGGACCAAAAGCAGATTCTCAAATCGGATTTGTTTTTTGTTGTTGTTGTTTCATGTTGTTCTTTCAGTCCTTAGGTCTCAGAATCCTGGTTGGACAAAAAACACACACGATTCATCAAATTAAGGCTGCGGCTCACAAATAATATCATTACAGATTAATCTGCACATCATTTCTTTCAGTTAATCCTTAGTCTCTCAAATGTCAAAAATAATGAAAAACTGCTTGTTACGGTCACTACGATCACGATGACTCTATCTATTCTATCTATTCTACCTCCACCTCAATGTCAACAGGCTTCAGTTTTCGGACAAACACGATGTCATCATCATCATCAAGCTCCGACTCGCAGAAGCCGTCCTCTGGCTCCTCTTTGCAGACCATCTCTGAGGACTCGGAGACCTCCATGGGCAACTCAAACACTGCGTTCAGATAATCTCCCTTCCTCCCATCTTTTCCCACCATGGCTATCACCTGAGAGGCTATGGACCAGGCAAACTCCACCTTCCGATGACTCTGAGAGCTCAAATCAAAATTGTAATCCAGAATGTCGTACAGGGCAGGAACGTAACGACTGCAGTTTTGTTCTACGTACTGGTGCATCTCAAAGAGGACTCCCCTCGTCAGGACTCGTAAATCCAGTTTAGTTTTGGCTTCTGATTTTGAGCCCACGTCAAGGTCCAATCCTATTTCCTTGCAGATGTGATAGGTGTTGACTTTTTTCACCTGTTGCACATTTTGATTAAAAGCCCTCCTTCCTGTGCCCAGATTTAAGTCCTCTGAATCCAGATCCTCCAGACCGTTGCTGGTTGGTGGCTGTGGGCCGAGTAGTGACTGATCGTACAGTGGGACAACCTTGTTCAACCACCTGATTCTCTTTGATGACATGGTTTGCTTTTTCATCAAGCTTTTCTGCGTCACGTACCATCTTTGGATCACCTGTGAGGCCTTGGTTGCACCACTTTGCAAATCAAGGTCGAAATTGTGCTCGAGGACGTCGTTAACCGTGTCACGGACCGCTCCGCACAGCTCTCTGACAAAGCCTAATATTTCCAGCATGGCGCCTGTGGTCAGGACGGTCAAATCAAGCTTCTGGCTGGCCAGATGTCCCTCTGTCGACCAAAGATCGAGACCCAACTTTTTACAGAACGGGTGAAGCTCCACATCTGTCTGCCGGCTTAGAGCTGATAATGAAGAATCCCAGTTTGTCTGCTGCTCTGTTTCAAGCTCCTGTTCAGTTTGACAAAAGCTGGTCACATCAGCTGTGTTGTAAATTTCTGGGAACTGAAAGGGTCTGCTGAGAAACTCACCTTTCTGTCTAGCAGGGTGGTTCTGAAGAATCCTTTCTTTTGTTAGGATGTAAAATATAAAATTACGTTGATGCAGTTCGTCTTGAAAGCAAAGGTTGAAGTTGTTGTCCAAAATGGCAAATAAGAAACTTTGTAAGCTCTTTCTCATGGCAGTTGCAAATTTTAAAACCTCCCACAACACCCAGTTGGTGAGCAGCTGTAGATCCAAGTTCTGTTTGTTGCCTGAACTGACGTTAAAGTCTAAGCCTATCTCTCTGCAGTGGGCAAACATGTCATTAACTCTGCTGGACTTCAGGATTTGTTTTGAGCGAGCAGCACGCCTCATCCACAGCCTCTGTTTCAGTGTTTTTACGTTTCTGTTCTCGTCCCTGTCTTCAGAAAACAGATCTGAAACAGCTTCATCCTTTGGATGAAAGTTAAACATCGAAGAGTTGAGGCCGTTGGTCTGAGGTGGCGAGACAAAGACTTCCTCTTCTTCTTGCTTTACATCCAGTGCCACTGCCAGCTTTCTTTCTACAGCTGTTCCTGACAAACCACTTTCAACCTTAATTTTTTCTGGTCTGAACTCAGCAGCTGACTGCATCTCTGTCTCAAAATCAATTGGACACATGTACGACAGGTCACTATCCGGACAGATTCCTTGGGCGTCACTGTCCCTGTGTCTCAGCGTTTCCCTTCTCTTACTAACCACAGTTTGCTTTTCTAGTTCTTGGTTATCTGTGTCAGGGTTTTGTCTCTTTTTACATTTCTGTTCCCGTTTCTTTGTCTGGAATTTATAAGGCTCTTTACGGAAAGCGTCTCTGTCCTCGGCTGATAGGCAGGTGTATTTCCTCTCCATCAGCTTATTTAACTGCATGCGGAACTGCAGTTTGTCCAGCTCATGACCAAAATTTTGCTTGACCAAGGCATGAACTATCTGAGTGTGTGTTCCACAAAGCAGTCCGGAAAAATCAAGCAGCTCCAGCATCACACCGTTGGTCACCAGATTCGGGTCTAGTTTCTGTTTGGGTGCTTCATTGGGTCGAACAGTCAGAGTCACACCCAGCTCTCTACAGAAAGGGTAAACATCATCTGTTCGTTTGAGCCGGACTCCTCTTTTCTTTATAGTGAACTTGCTACGTGCTGCCCCGTTAATCTCAGGCGTCTGATTTTCTGAGGAGTGGCTGCTCTTGCTTCCATTGGTGAGAACTGAACTATCTGCGATTTTGTTTCTTTTGGGGTAATACCGCCCGGGCTCCTCTGAACACACGGACGCCATAATGTTTCGATCTGGTAGCGGAAAGGCTTCTTTCCATCTGCGAGGTTTCATCTTGATTTGTTCTTTCAGCTGCTTTATTTTATTGTGAACACGCGTCACATATTCATAGTACATCATGTCATTGTCCACGTCCACACCGAGGTCAAAGTTGAAATCTAGCATTTCGAACAGGAAATACTTCTCAGACTTAGTTACAGTTTTGGCAAAGTCACAAAGCTCCAGCATCACAGCGTTTGTCAGCAGGCGCTGATCTAACTTTTCTTTCCTTTCTAATGCCGCGTTGAACTCCAAACCGACTTCAACCGACTCTGGGAAAGGGACGGCGACTTTCTGATACCTAATCCCATGGTGGATACGGCGCTGCCAAATGTAGGAGTCATCAATGTTGTCCATGCTGACATCCAATCACCAAAGCAGTTGCTGAGAGTCCTGGCAGACGAGATTCAGTTGACACTTCTGCAGAACAAACCAAAAAAATTTCCCTGTCAACATGTGGAGTGTCCTGAGATGGCAGGTGAATCAGACTGAGCTTGTACTCACGTAGTTTCCTGAACAATATCTCAGGAACTGGATCCAAAGAGTCTCCCAGTCCACTTCTTTGGAGAGAAAACCCAGTGATCTTTTATAGCAGCTGTAGCCTTTATCTTCTGCTGCTGCATCACTGCGACATCTCAGCCTATGAACAGAGACACAACACAGAGTTTGAGTAACAGAGCAGCAGCTTTGAAATCCCAAAAACCTGGAATATTTCAGTAAATTTACACTCTTGCTATGGACCTGTTAACAAAGTGATACATTACTGCCATAATAAAGAACATCCACCATTTCAACCTCAGCCCCACAAATATTTTCCACTTGACTCCATTTTCACAATATCCAAGTTTTCAAACCCTGTTATTTCAATATGTAAAACCAAACTGTGAAAAAAGTTGAAAATCAGGGCTCAACACATTAAATTGTACCATAAATATTAACAGAGCTGAAGCTGCTGAATTGAGGCAAAGTAAAGTAGTACACACCCCTCACCACTAGAGGCCAGTCAAATATAGTTAATGTTGTTTACTGAGCAGCAAAGAGCCTGTCAGAGAAGATCTAGAAGAATGAGAACAGATTCACATCTGAGAAAGTTTGAGAATTTTATCTGGATTTAACCTGAGTGATGAAAATGGTACAAACAGTCAGAATGAATCCATGTGACTGAGGCTTCAGTTAAAGACTCCACCAGCCCTCATTCACTGTTGTTCTTAAGAAGAAGCAGGGACAGTATGGCTTTTGACATGTTTATGATTCTTTCATCAAACAGATAAAAAGAAATTGATTCATTTCTTAAATATACGTAAAACTATGTTTTGTAAGTACTTAATTTAACTATAAGCCGTGTCGTTTTTACCAACGGGACCTGAACGCAGCATTAGTCTGAACTGCCCTGCTATACGTTTGAATTCACCACTAATGGCCGCTACATGCAAACAGCACTTCTGATTCAAAGCCAGAGACGCTCCTCGTACGGTGACATCGTCCGGGACAGTGCGTGAAACAGCTTAACGGTTAATAATAAAGTTTTCTGTTAAAAACAAACATCTTGACCTGTTAACGAAGCTATAAAACAAAGAAATCGCTGCTGACGCAAACATTAGCCCCTCAAATAAAAGCTAACATCAGGTTAGCACAGCCCTAACCGGAGGGAGGAATACGAGCCGAGGGGGAAAGCACGGGAACTTACCAGAGACTGGCGCAGTGACCGGTCACCCCGGCGGCTGAAGAGGCTGGTGAAGTGGGTGTTCGAGCCGTTTTAGAGGACGCTGCTCCTCCTGAGGAGCCGCACCGCTGCAACACGCTGCCACAAAGCAACAACACATGTAAACTCCCCCCTACGGGCCGCGTTCAGGGACCCATCGGAAATCCCGCTTTCACAGGCTACTTCTGACTGTCTTATACAGTCTATGCTGACTTCTCGCACACTAACAGTAACGGGGAGTTTGCCCAGTGAGCATTAGTACGACGCGTACGAAGCGCGAAATGACGACCGCGTAGGTAAGTTTCATATAGTTATAAGTAATAATAAATTTAATATTGTTTCCGCCCGGTTTCGAACCGGGGACCTTTCGCGTGTTAGGCGAACGTGATAACCACTACACTACGGAAACTCCTTGTGAGCTGAATCATTATGTTTCCGTATTGTCTTTCTGCCAAATTTTGCACATATATTGACTGTGCCCTAAGGCAGATCCGAAAGGAGTCAGCATGCAGGATTATGCTGAGTATGTGACTGGGTACATTAGTGTACTTGTGTTCATTGTGCCTATCCGGACGTAGCCGACCTAATATTTAAGTGGGGCAGGTTGCATGATCATGGTCTGAAATGGCTCGAAAAGCAAGTGTTTCCGCCCGGTTTCGAACCGGGGACCTTTCGCGTGTGAGGCGAACGTGATAACCACTACACTACGGAAACTGCTGGTGTCGACATGATGGCATCATGATGGCAAACGCTGCCCACTATCCACACTGTCCTACTAATCCTCCAGTTTGGCAGGTCGTATAAGTAAGATCAGAAATGATTCAGAAAGCTGGTGTTTCCACCTGGATTGATGCGAACGTGACAACCGCTACACTATGGAAACTAAAAGTTTATAATCTGTTTCCGCCCGGTTTCGAACCGGGGACCTTTCGCGTGTTAGGCGAACGTGATAACCACTACACTACGGAAACTTCAGTTACGAAACAGCAAACATCCAGTGATGGCGGCACACCATAAGAATTCAGAACATTTTTCCTCAATGACAAAATTATTCTCCAGTGTGGAAGGTCAGATAAGCAAGACACAAATTGCTTAATAATATAAATGTTTCCGCCCGGTTTCGAACCGGGGACCTTTCGCGTGTTAGGCGAACGTGATAACCACTACACTACGGAAACTGCCCCTGGGAGGTAAACCAATCAGAGATGGAGGCACACCATTAGGATCAAAGATGCTTCCGTGTAATGTCATGGTTGCTTATGTACTTTAACTATTTTGAAGTAAAAGTGGGCTGACCTGTAAATTAATCCAGTTTAAGGTGTGGCTAAGTGCCAACCTGCCTAATATTCCAGTTAGGCACGTTACATAACCATAAGCTAAGATGGCTTGAAAAAGCACATGTTTCCGCCCGGTTTCGAACCGGGGACCTTTCGCGTGTGAGGCGAACGTGATAACCACTACACTACGGAAACTGACCTGTAAAGAGCAGCTGGACACACAGTGACAGTGTGACCTGTCTCACTTTAAAACTAGTTTATTCTGTCCTTTTAGTGCAAAGCCATTAACAGCTTCATAAGATCAAAAAACACGTCTCTGTAATATCATGGTTGCTTATGTACTTTAACTATTTTGAAGCAAAAGTGGGTTGACCTGTAAACTCACCCATTTTAAGGTGTGGCTAAGTTCCGGCTAATATTCCAGTTGGGCATTTTACAAAATTATAGTTTGAGATGGCTCAAATAACAAGTGTTTCCGCCCGGTTTCGAACCGGGGACCTTTCGCGTGTGAGGCGAACGTGATAACCACTACACTACGGAAACCGCTGAGGTACCTCTGCTATGACGTCATTTTTTATGAATATCTGAAGTCAAGTATAATAATGGGTCAGTTGTAGGTTTCAGCAGTGAGGATCACTTCCGGGTTCAAAAGGCTGCAGTTCCTCGGCTGCCGCTGGGGGCTGGCTCCAGAAGTGAGTAATTCTCCATTGACCCCCATGTTAAAATAGCCAACTTTACAGCCTAAAAAAAACATATTTACAGGGGGGATTTTTTTTTGTACCACAACCATTTTAGTGTTATTTAGGCTTAAAATTCCTACATAAATTAGGGCATGGTTACGTTGAGTGACAGCTCCGTAGACAGGCACTGGCAGTTAGCTCTTTGCTAAAGCATCGGCTTTAGAGGCCTTCGGCTACCTCCAGCGGTTGACGGGCTGCAATGTCCGTGTTTGTTTGCCAATGTTCGGATAGGTTTCTGTGACAGTATGGCTTGTTGTAGTGTGGACTGTACTAACCGACCGTCGAAGGAGTCTGTGTTGCAGTTTTTTCGGTAAGTAAATTTCTCACTATTTTACCTGGATGTTTGCGCTAATTAGCATGTATTAGCATATTCTGCCGCTGGCTTATGACTTAATTGCCGATTTCTGGTCGCTGCTGATACAGATAGAGGACCGGAGCAGCTAATGTTAGGAACGCTGCTGCGGTGTGTTCCGTGCTCTCAGTCCGTTTATTGCGGGAATACTAGGCTACAATTTTATTTGGTCTCATTTTTCTGTTTAAAAAGTCCGACATTGCATGGACAGAGCAGCTCCGTCAGTCAGCGGCTGCTGTTGTTTGTGTGCTGCTGTAACTGTAAGTGGATAGTGGATGGAGGCAGCGGTGAAAACCGGTAAATATTAAATATTGCTCCGAGCTAAGTTGCCGGGTTGCTTTTAATTGAAAATAACCGTTTGACCTGTAATTAGACCCAAATTAAATAAAAACTGACAGATGATTATTTTTATCAGAGGTGGAAACATATAAACATAATGAACACAAACACACACACCAGACCACACACGTTGGATGAAGTAATGCGAGTCATGAACTGTTCCCTCAGTGACAGTAACATGACTGGATTTTTTCAGGGTTAGTGGGAGGAAGTCACCTGCTTTCTCCAAAAATAAAACAGGATTATTTTTCAATTTCAAAATCACCAAATATATTAAAATGAAAATCCCATCCGTCATTCCTCACGTTGCCGGCATTAAAGATTTAGAGTCTAACAAACTGAGGAAGTTTTGCCGATGTGAGTCTGTTTGTGTTTTTGTTCCTCCTTGCCTGTTGCAAAAGTTTTGGAAACTACAGGTTTGGCTGAAAGTCCCTCTGAAAGCCCACAACTGTTGCTAGAGAAACTGAAAATAATATTTGTTTTTGTGTCAAACGATGGAGTTGATGCATAAATGGAGGATGAAATCAACATGGTGATTCATCTTTTGCACAATTGCAAAACACTTCAGAGGCGAATTCTTAATTTGCAAGATTTCTTCAGATTTGACTATTTTACTGCTTTTGAGGTCAAAGATATGTTTTTTTTTTTCCAGTCAGGAAAAAACACTGAGGAGAAAACTAATATCATGATCTAGTAATACTAGTACAACTATTACTGCTATTACACCTTGTTCTTACTACTTACTCAGACTTAGATAAACTTTATCTAAAAAAAAGAAAAAAAAAAAAGAAAAATAAGTGTAAGATAGTTATGAGAAAAATAATATAAATAAAGTACAATAGTATAAGAAGAAAAAAATACCACATTGTATAAAAATAATAATAATAAATCTCCAAGAAATAGAAATAGAAGTAAATATAAATATGTACTAAATATATACATACATACATGGGGATAAAGTAATAAGGTGCAATAACACGGATGGATGAGCATTTTCTCCTTATACTATCACTGTAGCACAGTAGTTTCTGATGTTAATCTAATTATCATTATTGTTGTTCTTGTTATTTTGTTATTGTAACTGTTGACAGTGTTTCCTGTTTAATTTGTCTGTGTGATGAAGTTGAATGTGACTTTCAAACACACATAAAGAGGAACTTACACACACACACACACACACACAGTATATAAGCGTCTCATCTGCTGCTTCAGTCTCAGTTGGACTCCGTCAGTCTTCTGTGTCTCAGCATGGAGGGGATCTACGTCAGGCATGTGGAGCTTCTGGGCTTTGAGAAGCGAGATTTCCCGAGTCAGCACTACGTAAGGCTCAAAACATTTACTCTGCAAACTGCTCAGTAAGCTTCCTCACATTTTTGAAAAAGTCCCGCGCCACAGTTCAGTCCTGGTGACAGAACTTAGACAGAAAATCTTAAATCACGTCGGTCTTGTTGTGTTTCGGTGTAACTGACCTTCCTGTTGTGACTGTGCAGGTTTACATGCTGATGGTGAAATGGAGCGACCTCTCAGAGAAGCTGATCTACAGGACGTATCCTGAGATGCACACCTTCCATGTGAGTTCCTCTGCACTACAAAATAAAAGCTCTGCTGACCTATGCAGCTCTGCCTGACCCGATTCATAATCACATCCTATGAATGAAGTAAACCAGCGTGTGTTTAGATATTTCGTTTGTTTGATTTGGTCACAGAAATCGCTGAAGGAGATGTTTCCAATCGAGTCTGGTCAAATAGAAAAGAGGGACAGAATCATTCCTTCATTACCAGGTAAAAAACAAGAATAATTTTCATTATATTTAAGCTGTTCATCCAGATTCCTGCCGCCAGGGCGTTTCAACTCTCTCTTCTATGTTTCGGTTTTGTAGGCTGACATTCTGCTTAGTTAGTAGGCGAGTTTGTTTCACGAGCTGCAGAGAGGAGAGGTCAAACCGAACGCGACAGCACATCCATTCACAGACTCATTTTAAAAGATAATCTGAGTAAGTTCACAGGAGATGAGGCGTTTTAAAAAGTCGTTCTACGTGCTGTGATGTTCTTTCAGGAAGCACCTGTGGTTATCAAACATGTGGGCAAATCCACTTCTCTTTTTTCTGTTTGCTGAGGCAATGAGCAAAATGCAAGAAGGTCTGAAACCAGTGTGTCAGAATGCAACAGCTCTGAGCTGAATTTACAACCTGACGAGTTAAACTGAGACACGACCAGAAAAGAAGAAACGGGAAACAGCCAAGTGTTATTTAAAATAAGATTAACATGTGAAGTTTGTCCTGAGGGTGGCGCTAGAGGAAAAGTCAAACGTAGCAGCCAGTTCAGTCTCAGCTTGTCAGGTTCAAGTCAGCTGTGCCAACATTAGCATGAACCTCCTGAGGGGCCCCGGGGCCACCGTACACAGCAGTTTGATTATTTCCACAAACCAAAAACCAAAGTGATCAGTGACAAAATAAGTGATGATAGATTTTGAGTCCCAGGACCACAACAAACTTATGTAACAACAACAACAACAAACTTATGTAACATTAAAACTTGCACGCGAGCAAACAATGCAAAGTGTTTCCTCAGATCTCTCACTGATCCTCAGGACTCAGAGGTCAGAGGTCAAAGCTGCTGCACATAATCAACCAGGAGTAGAAACAGAAAGTAAACTGTAAAAAGTGGTTAAATGTTGAACACAGAACCTGCTCTAGCCATCACACACACACACACCACCCCAAACACTATATGGCCTATGCCTTTATGGAGCCGGCTGTGGTTGAATGAAAACTGAGAGGAGACAGAAATTAGAAGTGAATTAGAATTAGAATTAGATTTCAGGGTATTTCCCACTGGACTGAAACCAGGTGCCACAAATGGAAATCAAACATTATGCAGGTCTGTGTTTTCACCACATCGTTTCCTGTTCAGTTTTCATGAAAACAGAACTAAGACTTTACACATTCTCCTTATGAAACTTTAATTACAAAACACTTGTTGCAATGTGGAGAAGTGAAGAGCAAACATCAGGACACCTCCACGGGTTTGGAAACTTCTGCCTCTTCAAAGTCACGTATGCAGAGCGAGAGGATCCCAGAGCACACGGCAGAGAAAACACAGCTCTTCAATCAGTTCACAGTTTAGTGTGATGACTCAATGAAAATGAAAAATAGGCTTTGAATTAGTGGATGTGCCTGATTTTCTACTAGATACTAGACATTTTCCGACCTTCACAATTTTCAAGTATTGAGAAAATCTTGAAAATATCTTTAGAAAGTGAATGAACCATTCTTGTTACTTAACATTGTGCTGCAGTTCTATCCATGTTTTATCTGCTGTAACACTGTGGAGTTACTAATCTGTTTTGCATGTTGTTTTCACACGATTTAATAAACGTACTCTCTGTCCTATGTGCGTATTTTCCTCACCTGTAACTGGCCAACCAGCTGATGTGTTTGTGTTTGTGTCGTCAGCGCCACGCTGGGTGGACACACAGAAGTCGACAGAAACCAGGCAGAGCACTTTGGCCGACTACTGCCACTCGCTGATCAACCTGCCGCCTCACATCTCCCGCTGCAGACACCTCACCAACTTCTTTAAGGTTCGACCTGAGGACGAAAACCCACCTGCCCCAAACACGTCAGTATCTCACACACACACACACACACACACACACACTCCAGGGATGTGTTAGACTGATGCTTAGAAAATGATTCAAAACTGATTAAAAGATCTACAAAGTAAATGACTGCTGCACGTAAAAAATGATAATTCGTCCTCAGACTGAAACGAAACGAGACATTTGTGGTGTCCAGGGACTTGGCCCGAGGCAACGCATCTGGTAAGAGACATTTTAAACTTTCAAATCCACTAGATCTGAAAAAAATCCCCTACAATCTGTTTACAGGGCTAAAACAAAGAGCAGCGACTTTATGGCTTCTTCTTACTTATTTTTTGCTTAATTATCCTAAGTCTAAATGATTTATAAAAACCAAACTGGCTCCAGTCAGCTCCTAACATCAATAACCTTCAGACTTTGAAATTGTGCAGATCAGTTTCCTGTGAATGTTTGCAGCCGTATCCTCAGATTAAAAGAGATTGTTGTGTTTTACCTGTCAGAGATTTCTGGCCCCATCATACTGGACACCTACAGGGTGATCGCTGACTTCACCAAGACGTCCAAACACGAGATCAGCCTGAACACCGGCGACCTGGTGGAAATTGTGGAGAAAAATCAAAATGGTGAGAAAAGAGTGAAATGCTTCAATTCCACAAACTCTGCAGCCCAACGTTCTTCAGACCCACACAAACATATTTTAAATTAGAGCTGCACGATGCACAGATCTTAGTTCTTGATGTGGATCCCCATCAGCTACTCGTCTTCCTCACAAAAACAACAATAAAAACGAACAACAGCACTCAAAGTAAAATCTGTGTAAGAATCATCATCGAATCAGAGATGATGCAGAACGTGATGAAGAATTTAGAAGCATCAGAGTTTAATCAGGGCTTAAACCCAACTAAAAAAAAACCAGTGTAGTTACAACTAATTCAGTTTATCCAGGCCACAGAAAGATTTCTACAGAATAACATGTGAACAGGCCTGATGGAGAGAACACCTGGGTGAAGATACTCAGGTTAATATGAAAAACGTCTCTGAGAGGAGGTCAGGTTTTGAGCTACTGTGGTCCCGGTCTTGTGTTCAGGTTGGTGGTTTTGCCAGTGTGACTCTAAACGAGGCTGGATTCCTGCGTCATACCTGGAGCCTCTGGACCAACCGGACGAGTCTGAGGATGCAGAACCAGATTATGAAGGCAAGCTGTGGATGTGGTTTTCTCAGGTACAGACAGTTGGAGACTGGGGCCATGTGGTTTGAACTGGTCTGTGTTTCCCTGCAGGAGAACTGTTCGTCGCCATCAACGCCTACAAGGCAGAGCAGGAGGACGAGATTTCTCTGGGGCTGGGTGAGACCATCGAGGTCATTCACAAGCTGCTGGACGGCTGGTGGGTCGTCAGGTATGATCCCCACACACACACACTAAAGTTTCGTCCCAATACTCCTCCTCAGCCTTTCCCCTTTCACAAATTGTATGTTTGTTTACCTCAGTTGGCTCTTGGCAAGTTGATGCTCGTAAGTTTTAAAAATACATAAATATCTTTGTTTATGTACTTATTCATTAATGCACTGAGAACCAACACCACAAGTTCACAGCCTTGGGGTCAGTGTAGGTTCCTACGACCTACGAGCTGCACCTGCCAAGATATTTCACTCTGAACCAGGAGCTCGACAGGAGCTCTGAGAAACCAGATAGATCTTTTACATATTCTACACGTGTATTTACCAGCTTTATATTTACAGTCAGTTTTGACTTGTTAATGCTGTTTGTACAGAAGAGGAGAAGAGATCGGCCATTTCCCCTCCATGTACCTGCAGAAGGCGAGCAACAGCGAGAAACTGGAGACACGCAGGACCAACCTGCAGGGACAGAAACCACCACCTCGCAGGTACGTCAGAGGTTTCACAGGGTGACGCCAAGAACAACGGACTCACAGGAATTCAGACATTACAGCTGAAAATATATGTTTATAATATAAACATATTACAATTATCTGCTGCAATTTATAAACTCCTCCTGCACATTTAAGGAATTAAATTACTTTTTTGTTAATTGTTAATTGTTACCTGTAATGACCTAACATGGCTGATGCCCACAGACGTGCAGCTTCACGTTGTTCCTCTGTCGCCAGTCTGCTGCTTTATTGTGTCACTTCAGAAAAAAGGGAAGTGTGTTGCTCTACACTTTCACTCTGTTGCACCACAGTTTGTGATTTCATTTCTCTTTGATGATGACTGACATGAATTCATCCATTCATCTGACATCTCTTACAGGGAGATATGTTTACATAAAAACCTGCAGCAGATTAAATCGGACCTCTGTCTACAGACAGGAAGTCGTGGTGTTGTGCAGGAAATCAATCCTAAGCAGCCAAAAATTCTCAGTGATGCTTTCCATGTCTCATTTTCAGGGAAAGCACTAAAAGCATCTTATCAACTTATGAAACGTCTCTGATCTGATCTGATGATCTGATCTTAAGTCAGTAGAGTCAAATTTTTTATACAGCCCATTAAGAGTGAAATACAGAGATCAAATTCTAATATGAACAAATGATGTTCTGTAGCAGAGTGAATCAGTGTGATCAGGTCTGAGATCAACGCCCACCACCTGGACTCACCAGTGCAACTCTGCATGTCCTATTTCCCTCTCAGATCCACCATCAGAAACGCCAAGAGCATCCACAACAGGTCTCGCAAGCGTGTCAGCCAGGACACCTACCGCAGGAACAGCGTCCGGTACCTCCAGCAGAAAGGCAGCCGCCCCCCAAAGTCACCGCTGAGGGAGAGGAAAAACCAGAGTAATGAAAACATTAGAATGTGAAATCTACCAAACCTACCCATAAGCCCCCTCTCCCAACACCCGCACAACCTGATCATTTTGTTGTTTCTAACCAACAGACAACATCCCCGAGCTGTCCGGCTCCAGTTCAGAGAGCGACGTGAAGAGGGAGGCTCCGGTCATCCCTCCCCGGCCGAGTCCGGAGCTCATCCTGGAGCGCTGCACCGACAACACCCGCAAGAAAGTCAGCATTCACAAGTCCCGCTCCAGCTCCGGCAGCTAGCTCAGGAGCTCATTGTAAAAGTCGCAATGAAGCAGCCTCTTTTTCTGCAGTACTGCAAATAAAATCAGAAAAATGCAGAGATGTTCTTAAGCATTTTTTACATTACATTACAGAATAAGGTGAAAGTTACTAAAAAGGTGAAAACAATTTCCTTATTTAACTGTGATTTTAAAGAATCAGGCTGGTATTATTCTATATTTTATAATAATCACCAAATCCCATAAAAAGACCCAAACCAACAGTTAGTCTGTGGCTCTCTGTGCTTTCATGGTCATCCACTGGAACAGGGATGTGTTTTTTATGGAGCTCTACAATAAAACATATCAGGCTGTGATAAACACACTCAAGGTACTTGATGGTTTTTTTTTTCCATGAGATTTGTTGACAAGAAGAGAAATACAGAAAATCAGCTTTGTTGTTTGAGTCACTATGGATTAGGTTCTCAAAAAGCCTTATTTTTATTGGCATGATAAATGTATACAATAATAAAAAAAAAAGTTGAAGCTAAGCTTTTCTCTTCATTATCCATAAGTAATGTTTCTGATTATTTCCACTATCGATTTGTCTGCTGAGTTGTATCTCGATTAACTGAGAAATTAATCCATTAACAGTTGAGTACGTAAATGATTTTAAAATTAAAATCTTTATCAAAAGATCTTGACCCCGACGTGATTTGAACACGCAACCTTCTGATCTGGAGTCAGACGCGCTACCGTTGCGCCACGAGGTCCTACACCAGAAAAAGCTATACTTCACTATATGAAGAACTGTAACTGCAACGCGTATTGACCGTTGTATATACATTTATGTTCTGTACCATTCTACTATTATGTTTTCTAGATGTTTGCAGTGAAACGCTTATCATCAACCACATCATCACAAAAGAGAAAGGGGAAAACAGCTGCACTGGCTAATGCTAATATAAATGGGAAATGGGAGAAGTCGTTTCGTAGCCTCAAGTGGCAGAAAAAAAGCCAACTTGCCTGCGTGGGCAAGAACTAAAGTCTCAGACACAGAAGAGATGGAGATGAAATGAAATGAAGGCGACATCAATGACCTGCTAACTAACGGCAGCACCGACTGTAAGACGATACAAGTTACCGGGAGATGGAGCTTATCAGCAGTTAGCAAGTCTAGCTAGCAGTTAGCAAGTCTAGCTAACTGTTAATAGCTAGCTAACTTCGGGGCACGGTTACAGAGTTACTCGCCACTGAGACGACCGGAGGAATTCAGTGTGGCCGAAATAAGTCAGTGTACGTTATGTCGTAGATTCTTCACTTCAGAACTGTCCGCCTTTGAACGGGGTCGGTTCGTTTAAAAAGTAAATATGAGAAAAAGCGTTATAGCCTTCCCTGGTGGTCTAGTGGTTAGGATTCGGCGCTCTCACCGCCGCGGCCCGGGTTCGATTCCCGGTCAGGGAACTAGCTTTTTTAATCTAATAAAGGCATCAGATGTGGGGTTGTTCTATTGAAGTTCATCGACCGCATGATTGGAGGTGATGTTCAGTCTGGGATGTTTTCCTGCTCACCACAGAGGTAAGGATTGGTTATCTGAGTTTCCTACCAGAATAGAGACAGAAATAAATAAATCATGGCAGTTATCAAAGGAAAGAATAAATCCATGGTTGTATGAAGAAATTGCAGAGCTGAATTGTCAGCTGATGATAAAGTCTGCAGGGATCTGAAAATGAATCGAACTGATTAAAAAAAGAAAGTGCCCATAACCACAGACACTGCATCAGCATTATTTAAATATCAGTAATAACTCAGAAGTACTCCCGCAGCATGATGACAGCTGCGGCGACAGTGATGGTGAAATTAAATATCAGACGTTAGTCCAGCACAGCCTGCTGCTGGTTAAAGCAGAGATGCCCTCTGGCTCCTGCTCGTCTTGCATCTTCGTCTTCCCTCCTTCTCTGCAGAGAGATTGCGTGTCTTGGCTGCTGCAGAGAAATCAGTCAAGTTAAACCTAACCCAGGAGAATATGGCCTTCAAAATAAAATATTAAAAAAGTAACTTTCTGAAGCTGAAACGTGTTTGTGGACATTCCCTGCAGCACACGAGTACAGGTATTTTTAAATATTTAGTGAGTAGTTATTTAACATAACTGTGAAGTTACAGCCACTGATATGAAACCACAAAGGAGATACCTAAATAATGAATCATTTGTGTTGTAGTCTGTTGTACATGCAGACACTATGGTGTCTGCATGTACCTTGATAATTTGATACTTGATAATTTCATGGCTTTTTTTGTTGATAAACAAAAATAAGAACAAAATTTTAAAAAGTAGGTGACCGCCTTATTTTATTTTGCCTTTAATAATGTATTCAGAGGTTTGGTTACACAGAAGAATGTGAAACAACAATAAAGAACATTTCGTAATGATACTTGTGTACTTTTACTTAAATACGGTTTTGAATTCAGGGCTCTAACGTGAACTTTTTTCACCTTTCTTGTCATTTCATTCTGTAGGTCAGAGGTGTCCAAACTGTTCCACAAAGAGCCGTGTGGCTGCAGGTTTATGTTCCGACCAATGAAGAGCACACAGTTTGACCAATCAGCTGTCTGAAGACTGAGATCAGTTGATTAAGTGAGTGCAGTCTGGTGTGCTGCTGCTTGGTTGGAACAAAAACCTGCAGCCACACGGGCCTTTGTGGACAGTTTGGACACCTCTGCTGTAGCTAAAGAAACCAAAATAGTCACAATGGTCACTCTCGGCTCTTATTTTGGAAAAAGAAAGCGGAAACGCCTTCTTCTTCCTGTCGCGAACTTGACGCTCGGCTCTGCAGCTTGTGCGGTCGCGGAGACGAGGACTCGCAGCTCCCGTCCGCGCTTCTCCAAATGCCGCCGCACACCGACAGCGGCCTCGGACCGGACGGACGGACAGCGGGACCCCGACGCACGAGACTCACGGGGAACATGGCGGGAACAACAACCTGCTCGGTACCGTAGCGACGATTAATCAGGAGAACGACGCGGATGGTAACGGAGGAGCATCACTGAGCACAGGTCAACGAACAGCAGCGTAACACCTTAGATAAGCTGGAGGTAGATGAGGCAGTTAAACGCATCTGTCTATCGATCTATCAATCGATCTGTCCATCGATCTGTCCGTCCATCGTGTAGCTTAATGGTCCTGTGGAGACTCGCATGGTCTCTGATGATGGCCTCTCCGCAGTATCTTATATATTATCTGTGCTCTTATTTTTTTAATTACGTTCATTAAATGCTGTAATTCAATAACCGTCACACGTTTTCTACTAAATTTACAAATATTGTTTCATGGTATAAAATACAGAATGAATGTACTTTCTGAGAAGGTACCAGGGATTTATAAGCTGTAATTTATGGCTTTATTAATGGTTAATAAATAATTGACTCATGCTTTACAGATCAGTTATAAGGCATTAATAAGAACAACTTCTGGGTTGCCAGGTTGTGGAAAATCCTCCTCCAGCAGACACTTTGTCTTTTTCCCTTTTTTAATTCATAAGGGGACGTCTCCAGTGGACTGTTGGACATCTGGACCATAATCCATTTCTGAACACATTCACTCAGAAAGACGTCTCCACATGTTTTGTTTTGTTCGACCTGCAGCTTAAAACCCAGAGATCTTTGAGTTCACAGAAGAAGAAGAAGAAAACCAGGTGACATTTAAATCTGAGAGGCTGGGAACATGAAGCGATCGACTTAGTGACTTAAACAGTTATCAGTATTAATTTTCTGCCATTCGACGTATCATTTCAGCTGCAGTTGTTTATACTGGGTGTTTTTTTATTATTGTTTATTTGCAAAAAGCTTAATTATGTAACGTAAGTTCCTCAGAATTGTACTTCAGTGCAGTACTTGAGTAAATGTACTTAGTGTGGAGACATTTCACTGATAGTGATCAGACTGAAGAGAAGCTGATATTAACAAACAGCAGTTTGTGTGTGGAGATTCTCCAGTGCTGAAAATATCTGGGTGTCCTAATTCATCATAATGGCTCATGTGGGATTTTATTGTAACGAGCCTCCAGAGCTTCCGTACAAAAATAGACCCATCTGTAGATTTTAAATTAGACCTTTCTGAAAAATCAGTCACATCAGTTAAAATGACCTGGAGTAATGGACTGTGGTGAGCTGGGAGGAGAACCAGTCTGTGTCACAGCTAAACAAGAATTATTGGTCTGGACAAGAATCAGGCAGCAAGAAGACAGACCACTGAGACCATCAGGACAAAAGCACACAGTCAGCCTTTAGTGAAAAACAGAGGGAAACACAGTCACAAACACAGTATCTGTAATACTCAATGCCTCAGGGAACGGTTGACCAACTATATTTTGTACAGTTGCTCCAAAACACGTTCCTGAAGATGTGAACTCACCTGTTTCTGTTCTCAGTCGCTGTAAAACGTATGAGAATCAGCTTTTTATTCTTAACTTTGTGAGTGGGAGTAAAAGTAGAATGTCACTTTTCAGTTTCAGTTTGATGAATGAGCCTGTTTTAATCTCTGTGTGTGTGTGTGTGTGTGTCATGCACACAGCTGACAGTGTGTATTAAATATATCTCTGTTTCTCCGTCCACAGAGGCGATGAGGGGAAACCTGAAGGCAGCAACCGGTTTCTAAGCAACAGCTACAGCAACACAGCGTGCGGCACCACACACCATGGCCTACAAGGTAACATCATCGCCGCTCACCACACCGAACAGCTTTAAAATTCTTCACACGTGACCGTGGTGTAAAATACAAATCCTCCGTGGTGGCTGTTGGAAAGCTCGGCTGCTGTTTCTCCTCAGGAGTGTGTGTTTTGTGTTGTGTGTTTTGTGAGAGGAGATCTCAGATGACTCACAGCTCCAGCTGTAGTAACAGTTAATGACGAGCGTGATTCATTCATTGCACTGTTACACCTGCAGCAGTGCGACTTACATCCACACACAAAGACTCTCACTCTGTAACACAGGGCAGGATTCACACTGTGATTTCACCGCATGAATCCGGTGCCAATGAAATATTCACCGGTTCCCATTTAACCGTAGGTACAGAGGAAGAAGTGGTGAAGAACGGAGAACGGGAATTTTAGAGGAAAGAGAAATAAATGATGACACACACACACACACCAACAAACACAAACAACACACACCAGGAAGGGGATGATTCTTAACAACCCTGAACATTATCTGCAAAATAGTATTTAAAAAGTATTAAACTCAGTTTCCTCAAAAACAGCTTCAGAAAGTTTCAGCGTCTGAAATGTAATTTTCAGCTCTGATATTTTCTCTCCTGTGGAGTAACTGAGCTCATCGACTGATCATGTGTCTGAAACTGAAATTAACAAATTCATTCACTCACTTTTTTAACTGGTTCATTCATTCATTGTGTGCTGCTTATATGAGTCCAGGCCTGGAGGGACTCACCCCCCCCCCGAATCCCAAAACAGGGAAACAGGGCCCCCGGACTGAAAGACACACAAAACAGCTTCAGATGAGGCCGTTTGTAGTCACTTTGCATCTCTCTCTCTCTCTCTCTCTCTCTCTCTCTCTCTCTCTCTCTCTCTCTCTCTCTCTCTCTCTCTCTCTGTCTCTCTCTCTCTCGTCTTTTAACTGAGCTCTGTGACATTAACAGTCACCTCATGCAGACTCTAGTCCAAGTGACCCCTGACCCCTCAGGCCTCTGGACATGTGCCCTGTAGGCCTGTTCAGGAATCCACACTGGTGACTGAACATACTGATGAACTGCGTTACTAAGAACAATAAAAGCTCTATGTGACATGGAAAAGCTCTTCAATGTGTTGAAGTTCATTTGGAGAAGCTGTAGAAACCCTGTCATGTCTTATTCATGTCCTCCGCACGCAGATACTCTGGAGTAGAAAACAAACGTACCACTGTCAAGTGCACAGCTGTGAAGGTTTCTGTTCTGAGCTCAGCTCAAATGGAAACATCATAAAACCGTGTGATAATGGAGGATTTGATTCTTTCCTGTGTCACATGATAGAAAACTAAAAAATGAACATTGAGTTTTGGACCAAAGACATGAGGAGATGTCACCTCATCGCTATTTCTTTCACTGTTCTCTGACATTTAATAGACAAAATCAATAGATTAATCAAAAAACGAGAAGAAAAGACTTTTGTTCGGACACGATCAGTTGGTGTAGTTAGAAGCAGGAGTGCTGTGTGGTTTCACTGGAAGGTTCCCTGCAGTCTGATTGCAGCAGTAAACACACTGGCAGAATAATAAATAAATAATAAGCTGAATGTCTTAAACAAGCTGAAAGTCTTATCGTGCTGGTGTCGGCTCGACTGCCTCCCCGGAGGATCTCTCCTGACTCTAACACCTGCATCGATTTAAGCTGCGTTCACAGCATGTTGGAAAACCTCCCGTTAGCTCGGCGTCGCGTTGAGTCTGGCTCCTTTTTAATTTGTTTAATTGTATTAATGATAATATTAGATTTGATGTCGAGCAGCTCAGAACTGCATCGGGGGCGTGAGCAGGTTTTCCCTCTCAGCAGATCCTGATTTCAGTCTGCGCTGAACTGAACGCAGCCTGAGGTCAGAGGTTACACGCGGCTCAGCCAATCAGTCGTACGGTCTGATCTGATGATTTCTAACTTTGTTCCACAGATTGAGATTGAGAGCTTCAGCCGTGCAGCTGGACTCTGTTTTCTGATGAGCTGAGCCGTAAACGTGTCGCAGCAGCCGACGGCAAACATCCAGCCTGCGCTTTGGTTCAGGGCTTCGCTGCTGCTGCTGCTGCTGACACGAACACAACCGTCCGACTCACTGTCAGTGTGCGCAGGCAGATTAACACGCACACACACACACACACACTACACACTCCTACCTTTTAATCTTGAGTAGTTTATGGCTCCATAAGTCCATCCATAATTCCATAATACACACACACACACAGGCTGCCAGAAGAGTGTGTGTGTGTGTGTGTGTGTGTGTGTGTGTGTGTGTGTGTGTGTAGGCTTGTTTTACTATACTTGTGGGGTCCGACAGTTTTGTGGGGACCAAACTGCAGTAGTTTAAAGGTCTGTCTGAGGGTTCAGGTTAGAATCAGGTTTAGGCCAGGATTAGGGTAAGAGGCCAGGGAATGTATTATGTCAATGAATGTCCTTATAGGGACAGTGAAGCAAACGTGTGTGTGTGTGTGTGTGTGTGTGTGAAGGCAGGGGATTTAGGGTGACATCTTTAAGCAGATATCGGGTGACACCACCATCTGTCTGAAGCTCTGCAGCCTGCGGCGCCGCAGTGATGCATTAATTCTTTCATTCATTCACTCCTTCATCCATTCATGTTTAGAGAGGGAGGTGCCGCCAGGCGTCACATCCTCCAGAGGTGCACAGCTGTGTGAGCAGCAGCTGATTCAAAGCTGGAGCTCAAGAGGTTTTCATCTGTGCTGACTCCCAGACTTTTTACCTCTGACTGAACCTGTTTCTCCACAGACCTCAGACCACGTAAAACCCTCAGACCCAGCAACAGTTACCAGGTCTTCTGTTTTTCTGTTTTCTCCTGGTTTAATTTCAAACAGTCATGTTTTTTTTATCCGGGCTGTAATACTCTTAAACCCGTCTGTTAATCTGTTAATGCTGTTTCGGTCTTTGGAGCCGGGGATAAGCACCAGTGTCTATCGTCACATAACTCTGAAATTTCACACGAAAAAGGACTGGACCAGGTGTGGAGCCCTGAGTGACGCCACGTGAGACGCCACCTGACGCTTGCTTCGTCGGGACGTCAGTGATGACAGTATTTCACACCTAAATCAGCCTGTGCACCGTCACCGTTCCACAGTTTGTCCTCCAAACAGCAAACAGCTGAGTTTTCCGCTGGTGAATATGGATCCGTATCAGCACAGTTTGTCTGTATTGATGGAAAAGCCTGTTATTCAGACAGATGAGGTTAACAGTGTGTGCTGTGCTCTGTGCTGCTGGTTATGCAGCAGCTCAGTGTGGATCAGGCTGCAGCACATTCAGCCTCTGACCAGCTGCTGAATGTAAACAGGAATAACACAGCAGGAGCAAATTGATTTGAGTTCTCTGCACTCGTATGCAGCAAAATGGGCAGTCATGTGTGTTTGTGTTCTATAGGGTCTGATAATGGATCCCATCGATCCCTGTCCTCCTCTGGTCCTTCTCAGTCCGTTGGGCCACACTGTGCAGCAGCAGGGAAAACAGCATAAACTGAGCACAGGATCCAGGGCTGGGCAGATTTTACATTTAATCTGGTTCAGATTCTCTTTTCCAGCCTTTTTGTTTAACCGCTTCCTCCTGGGGGGGGTCACCCCGCTGTGTTGCCGGGCCAGCTGGGGCCTAAAATCCTGGCCGGGCTGAGAGAGATGGCAGCGGGGACGCACGGCTCCATGTTTGGGAATATTTTGGAGAAACGTCAAGGAAACTGTGGTGAAAGCGGATAAGACGTCAAACTGTCCTTGTCCGGGTTGGTTTGTAAATCCCTCTGCATGTGACCTTCAGCTGCAGCGTCTGAAGGAATATTCAGCACAGAGGGGAAGAGTCGCGCTCCCAGCTAAAGCCGGACACAGTCAGTATGTTTGTCTCCTGGATAACGAGGCCTGATAGAGGTGCACTGAACCTGAGGGGGATCCGTTTCAGCTGGTTTATGCTAACGAGGCCTGTTTAAACCCGTTCTTCTGTTTGTTCAGCCAGAAATCTCTCAGTTGAATTATCTCCCTGACCGCTGCTGTGTTCATGAGGTAAACTGTTAACCAGGTGGTTGGTTCAAGATATTTCAGTGAATTCCAGTTAACACTGATGGGTTTTGTTTGACTCGGGGGACAGTCCCACACTGATGTTGCTCTGGGCTCAGTTAGTTCTCTGTGGGCCACAACCTGATGAATTAGCGACTGGAAGTAGATTTATAGACATTTATTCACAGAGGACACAGAGATAATGAGAAGAAGAGATAAATCACGTGTTCTTTTATTCTTTCCTTCTCCTCACTGTGAAAGATTCATGTTCTTTCTCTTAACCCTGCTCATTGGTGCTGAAGTCACAGCCTCGTGTGCCTGTTAGCTGGATCGAAATCAGGAGCTGCAGAAGCATCGTGGGAAAAAAGGCGACCGCTGACGCTTTCTTCTGTTTCTGTGCTGCACTTCCCCCATTTCCCTCTCTCTCTCTCTCTCTCTCATCCTTATTCTCTTTAGGCCTCTCTCGTCCCTCCTTCCCTCCTCTTGTGTTCTCTGATGAATCGAGCCATCCTCCTCCTCCTCCTCCTCCTCCTCCTCCCTGCTCTTTCTCCCTGATTTCACCCATCACCCGGGGCAGTGGTGGCGTTCTCCCTCAGCCTCATTCTTGTGTTGTTTCACTCACTTTCCTTCAACATGAGAAACAAGGATTCAGTGAAAACACATCATCTTCAAATGGCTTCTTGTTTGTTTGTTCTTGTGTTTGAATGAAATAACCCGATTCACTCGCTCAGGTCTCATGGATCCCGGATCAGCTCCGTACATCCATGAGAAATTATTTTGTCATTTATCTTATGTTAAATTCTGATTAGGAGTTAATGTAAATGTCGGCCATGATAAGAGTTTGTTGAATTCCCTAAATCCCGATGAAAAGATCCTCAGTGCCTCCGTAGCCCGTTACACTCAGGACCATCTCTTATGAGGGGAAAGCAGATCCTGCTGACCCACTTCCTCAGGCAAACAACAGCTCACAGAGCGTTGGCAGGGAGGAGCTGCCAACAAGTGGTTTCTAACACTGCATCAGTCCACATTTACTTTGCATAAACAGTCATTAAAAGTAAAATTATTCTATGGTGATAAAGACTAAAAAACTTCAGCACATTAAAGTGTAAAACTAAGACCTTTCCGACGTGGGAACAATAATCTGCAGTGTAGTGATCATGTTTTAGCTGATTCATCGGGTGACCTGTGAAAACTTTTACTGTCCTCGTTTTGTTTGTCTCATGCGTCTCTGACCCTGTGATAAACGTGTCTGGAGACAGCAGCCTGAGACCGTGTGTTTCCTCTGCAGATTCCCGGCGCGGCGATGGACAGAGTCAGCCTTCTGTGGCGTCTGAGGCGTCGTGCTCGCCGTGGAGCGCTCTGCATGGCCTTCTTCTGCATCTCCATGGCTCTGCTCTACGCCCTCTGTGCCGAAAACAGCGTGCCCGTTACCGACGCCATCTTTGGGGTCAGGGCCCGAACCCGGGCTCAGCCTCGTGCGCACTCTGTCATCAAGGTCTGTCATGGTCGGAGTAACCTCCAGGGGGCGCTGGGCAGAATGTGTTTTTGGCCACTGGTGGTGTCCACTGTGGCACTCACATTATTTCCTCTGGCAGCTATGAACCAATCAGTGCTCTAGAACAGAAGTGATCAGTTTATCAATCAATTAGTTGACTGACAGAAAATGAATGGCTGAAAATAACTGATGATTCATTGCGTCATTTGCCAAAATGTGACTGTTGCCACAGGTGCTGCGAGGAGGAGCCAAGCCCATGTACATTGACCCTCAGAAGCTGCCAGGTGTGGTCCCAGGTGACCCTCACCGTCCAATCCCTGTCCTCTCCTCCCCGAACCACACCCACGAAGCCGGGGACTTGCCGTCAAAGCGAAAGTCGAGAGAGCGGGAACCATCCGGGTTTTTCGGTCATCTGCTGCCGCGCCCCCTCAGGCGTGCCCTGGAGACCCTGTTTGGAGGCAGGCGGCGGGAGGAGCTGAGCGGCAGAGGGGGCGACGCAGAGTTCTTCGGGCCTCACGGGCTTCTGGGAGAGGTGTGGGATGATGAGATGTCCAGTAGCATGCTGGGAAGCAGACTGAGGAAGGTGGTGCAGAACTATCAGGTGAGAGTTAACATGACGACAAATATAACATCATCTTACAGCAGCTCTGATCAATATTTTTATATTGATGATGTTTGTTATGTTAGTAGCAACTAATGTGGCCTGGAGCCTCTAAGGCTCTGGAAAGTTCACTTGTTTCTAGCTCCACCCCCCAGTTTTTTTCCATCTTCAGACCAAATTATTCCTGATCCACATCCGAGTCTCTGCTTTTCTTCCAGGCCATGAATAAATATGGAGTCAAGGTTTCGGGCCCCGGCGGCGTGTCCATCAGGCCAAAGCTGAGCGGTCCCAAGCTTCTCTGCCAACTGAAGGACAAGGTGGAGGTCTCGACTTTGACCCCTGACCTCCAGCCATTCTCGTCACTGCCCTGGGCTTCTCAGCTGCCCTCGAAGCCGCTGACCTCTGACCTTGGGCCTTACAAGAGCTGCGCTGTGGTGTCGTCAGCGGGGTCGCTCCGCCACTCTGGACTTGGCAAAGAGATAGGTGAGATATTTAACCAGATGTTTAAATAACTGCTGGGTCTCGGTGTGTGGGACGATGTGTGTCTGTATGTGTGTCAGAGGATAAATATAAATTTGAACCTAACTCTTTATTCTTTTTAAACAAACACATATGAAATTTCTCTGAGACCTTCAGACTGCCTGTTTCTTGACTAAACACTAACATCTGGACCTTTTCCACAGAAAGTGTTGCTGTTTTTATCAAACATCTGTTTTTATCACAGACATAGAAACTGAAAATGTGTTGCATCAGCGAATCAGGAGGTTTCACTTCCACTTAAAAAGTTTTTTTTTAATCAAATCACAGACTCGCATGATGCCGTGCTGCGCTTTAACGCTGCCCCCACCTCCGGCTACGAGAAAGACGTCGGTTCTAAAACCACCATCCGTCTCATCAACTCACAGGTAAACACACAGTCAGGTCACAGTATCTGTGTGTGTGCGTGCGTGTGTGCGTGCGTGCGTGCGTGCGTGTGTGTGTGTGTGTGTGTGTGTGTGTGTGTGTGTGTGTGTCAGCTACTTTTGTACCACTTCAGGACCAAACCAGGACAAAGACACTGGTGCTGCGTCTCTTTCCTTTGAGCCCATTAAGATGAATGGCACGCAGAGAATGAATGAAATATTCAGAGATCGTATTTTAATCACAGCTCAGTGTTAAAACTCACTGGTAAGCTAAAAAAATAAAATAAAGGACGTTCTGCGTTTGGTTCCACTTCCTTTGTGTTCCTGGTTGCACAGCACTGGACTGTAACAGTAGCAGGTTCTACCAGCTGCTTGTATTCAGTGAACACTGGTCTGGTTCTGCTCGGGGCCGTTTTTCTTTGAACTTCTTTGGGGTTTTGGAGCTTAGACAGACCTTTGTCAATGTCGGTGACTCTATAAAGAAAATACATGAAAACAGTCATTAATCTAAGTCCTGCCAGCAGCATCAGGCTCAGGAATATTAAACATGAAGACAAATACATTTTTTGTATGTGAAACTGTTTGTGCAGTGGGTCCAGGAAAGCAAATCTGACTGGTTGCTGTGGTAACTGTTTGGTGTTCATGCTGCTTTCAACTATTTTTCTCCTCATGTGTGCACGATTTAAAAAAAATGAAACGTTCATTAGGATGAAATATCAAACATCTAAATCTCAACACTTTTTATTTATTTTAGAAATTCAGCTGAATTCTGTTTTTTTACTTTATTTGACATTTTCCTAAAAGCACATCTCATTTTTTCGCCTCTTAAACGTTTGGTTTCAGCCGTAGATTCCAGCTTCAAATTCAGATTTATTCTGTGCAAACAACATATATAATACTGACACAGCAGGAATGAAGTTCACCACATATTGGGACATATTTGGTGCCTTTATGAAGCTTGTTGTCTCCACCAGAATCTGAGACACAGACCTGTGTGTTTGAGCGAAGTTCAGCTGCACAGCACGAGTCTGTGCAGACACGGTGGAGCTGAGGAGGCTGATCTTTGAGCTGATTCTCAGATGAGCTGTAGGAGTTGAGCAGGAGGAGAGCAGCAGCAGAGATGAGCTGTTGGTGGGTGTTTTTAGATGTAAAGCTTCACAGTGGAAGCAGCTTCACTACTGACAAAACCAAAGCCAAGCACCAGTTTGTGGATTTCAATTTATATTCAGTGTAGTTTGTTTGTCGCTTTGATGCCACTGAACAGTCCAGATGTTTAGTTGCTGTGCCTCTGGATAACACACATACAGTACATTTGGTTTTTAAATGTTGTTGTTTACCTGTCTGCAGGTGATGGCGTCTGATGAGCATCGTTTCCTGTCCAGTTCTCTGTACAGCTCAGGTGTTCTGGTGGCCTGGGACCCCGCCCCCTTCTCCGCTGACCTCGCTCAGGTCTATATTTTTCATTTTTATAAAACTCAGCATTGTGTGTCCTGGTCACACTGTAGTTCAGCCGGATGCTCAGTGATTCTCAGCTGTTGAAGGTGAAACTGTTTGCCCCCAACAGTGGTACAACAGGACAGACTACCCCATCTTCATCCAGTACCAGAGATACAGGAGGCTTCATCCCCTGCAGCCGTTTCACATCCTGCATCCTCGCTTTGAGTGGCAGGTGTGGCAGAGAATACAAGACAACATGGCTGAACCCATCCAGAAGAACCCGCCCTCCTCCGGCTTTCTCGGTACGTCGAACATCAGCTCCTTCACTTCCTGTTCACGCTGCGATCTAAAAGCAACTGCTGCACACAGTGTGGTCTTACACAGTCGCACTGCTGAAGCTCATTCAGGCAAAAATAAAATGAGTGAACCTGTGACGGGTTCAGTGCTTTACATGAGGACATGACTTTGGATTTCTTAAAGAAAGAGCAGCTGCTGATAAAAACCTCACCGTGCTGGAGACGGTTACTGTGACAGAATTTATAATCACATCTTCTCCTTTGTGTCCTTCTCAGGCACCGTCCTGATGATGTCGCTGTGCGAGGTGGTGCACGTTTACGAGTTCCTGCCGTCACGGAGAAAGACAGAGCTCTGCCATTACTACCAGCATTTCTACGACGCCGCCTGCACGCTCGGCGCCTACCACCCCCTCCTGTACGAGAAGAACCTGGTCAAACGGATGAACCAGGGCTCTGACAGAGACATCTACACCCACGGACGCGTCACGCTGCCTGGGTTCAGCACGCTGAACTGCACCCAGGCTGCTGGAGGTTCACCCGACCACTGACTGAGAAAAGCAGTGAAGCACACACACACACACAAACACACACACACACACATCAACACACACACACACGATGCAAACCAGAGCCCTGCATGACGAACACGTAACAACAATGACAGACGCATGAAAACTTCACACTCACTGCCGAACAAAATGAACGCCGTGCCACTCGCTATAAATATGGCATGTCGTCACCACACACTGTAAACACTGCAGTACACACAAGTCTTCGTCATAACACACACATGCTGGAGCCCAGTCAGCTGAGAGATGTGCCTGTTGTTCACACACACACACACACACATACATACAGTTTTCATCCCTGAGCCCTGAAACAACCCTGAGCTCAACCTTTAAAGGACCATACCACTAACTTTGAAAGTTTTATTCAGCGGACCAAAACCTGTGTACACTTATCACAACTGCCAAACTTTTTCTAAAGTGGTGGTTCCCAGATGTTTCGACACCTTAAAAAGAAGCATTTGTCTGCTTATGACCAGGCAGCTGTTGTTTTCCTGTTATTTGAATATTTCTGAGAAGTTAAATCATCCAGCACTTTACCACACATCTCTCTCTCTCTCTGCCATATATATATATATATATATATATATGTGTGTGTGTGTGTGTGTGTGTGTGTGTGTGTGTGTGTTTGGTTAAATTAAATCTGACCCCTTGTAGCCACAGTTCCAAAGCACACGTTAAAGTAAATATTCTCTTGTTCAAAACCAAACAGTGATTTAAAAAAAACTGACTGTGGCACATTAACTGTGTCAAACCTGCTTCAGGTCTAAAAACAGATGCCATGGTATACACAGTTTATGGTTAATGGACTGAAACACGGACAAATGAACAGTATGGTCTTTAAATCCTGATCTTAACCAAACCAAAGTCTTAGACTGAATCCTGAAGAAGTCAGATTTGGCCAAATGGACCTCATTAATCAGAAATGTCCTCAGCTCAAACATCTACGTGACAGAAGTCCACCATTCAGACCTGAAGGGGTGTGTGTGAATGTGTGTGTATCCTGTAACATGTTATTTCTGCCACTGTGAGGCGCTGCAGTCCAGCCCTCACTCCGACACTTCCATATCTGACCTTGGCACGTCACTGTACGAACGAGGCAGAAAACACAGCTTCAGGCCTGTTTCACGTCACCTGGATTTTAGTCTTTTACTGCTCTATTTTCAGGGTCTGAAAAGCAGGTCCTCAGTTTGCAGGCTCCTGTGGCTCAATGCCAGCAGCATCCGCCTGGGACCGGCGGCGTAGTGACGTCCACCAGGCCTTAAAACTGTCAAGGTCAAAAGTAGCAGAAAATAGTTGATTGATAGTTTGTCCAGAAAACCTGGAAAGAGACGTCGCTTCTGAATTTTCTAAACATCTTTTCTTGACAACAAACTAATTTCAGTTCACCACCGTTATATTTCAGAGAACACGATGGGAGGACTTCACTAAAACATCGGACTGCTCCTTTAAGACGACTGACCTTCTCTGACCAGTGATCCAACAAAATGTCCCGCCACTGAAAATAATAATAGAAAGTTTGTACCCTCTTTGTGGACCCTGTAACAAACTATACCCAGTGATCTTTTTATAATCTGTGTATAGTGTGTATATTATGGCAGTAAAACCCCTGACGCTGCCCTGTGCTGTGATTCTCAGCTGGTCGTTGAGAGGAACATCTTAAAGCTAAAATAAATAATCACATTTCGAATCGCAGCTTTGACGCTGAGGAAATTTTCCCAGCTCACACGTCTGCATCGATGTTGTGTTTTCAGTGTTATCACAGTACAGAGCAGCCTCGGGGGAATCCTGACTTTTATTCTACTCTTACTGGCGCATGTGTACCAGCTGTAAATGTTTTCTCCAAACTAGTGTAGCAACAGGAGAAAACAAGAACAAACGACATCTCTGATGAACAGAGAGTTTATCCGCATGGCACGAATGCAGCTTCTCCTCCGTCATTTTTCTTCACTGAACATGATGCAAATCACGCATATTGTTATTGGTGTCATCATATGTGAGCCAGGTTATCTGCATGCAAACAGAAACAATGAGCCTGGATTTGACAGTGAAGGATGGACTTTATCAAACGTCCTCAGCCTGATCATCAACCAGGCAAAGGAGGAAACTGTAGCTCCAGCTGCCTGCCTGTCAGAAAGGTTTGCTTACTCGATTAATTTCAAATTCATTAGGGAAACTGCACCACTCACATAGAGAGTGAGCTAAGGCAGGTCCTGCATTGTTAGCTAAAGCTTGGCGGACACGGTTCGATGTTGCACTGAAAGTAAAGACAGAAAAATGTCATGTTTAGGATCAAATGGTCAGTGTCTGCCCAGCGTTACGCTGCTGCCCTGACACTGAATCTAGTTTTAACACTTCATTATTTTAGTTTCTATTGTGCTCACATGGTGCATAGATAAAGATGTGTTTATTCAGATTTCCACAAACTAACTGATGCTGATCCAGCACAGGCGTACTGGTTGCACTGGTCGGTTCCTGGGCCTCTCAGCACACGCTGTGTTGAAGCTGTTGTTTTCCAATCATTTCAGTTTCATGTTTGTTTGTTTTTTACCAGGACTTTATTGTTTATTCAGGAGGCACTTGAATAATTGATGTCATTGCATTTCAGAGGAAAACTAGGAGAACATTTTCTCCCTATGCAGTTGCACTCTCGTCCCGACTCCTGCTCCTTTCATTTCAGGCGTCACTGTAAGTTTCTGTGAAAGCTTCTGATGTTTTCTTCCAGCTTACAGATGCACTCTTCCTCTGTTTTGCCTTCAGTCTCTTGGTTTCTGAGAGTTGGTTGTTAAGCTGTTAACATTGTGTTTCATGTATTTTTTCCTGATCACTTGTCACTTGATGTGAGAACAAAAATGCCTCAGAAACATTCAGCTGGCTTTTATGATTCCTTTTGTTCCTTTCTTTCTGTTGGTGTTTTTATGACGTGAACTCCCAGCACTGCCACGTGTTCCTGTTTGAGTTCAGTTTAATTCATCTTAAGTGGACATAATTTCATTTTATTAAATATAACATAACATTTTTATATTATAGTAACAGTAGTACTTGTATAGAATGGTTCTTTTTGTTTGTTTGTTTGTTTGTTTGTTTGTTTGTTTGTTTGTTTGTTTGTTTGTTTGTTTGTTTGTTTTGGGGTTCTATTTGTTTTTGTTTTGCTGATGTAATTATGTTTTGAGCCAGTTTAACCAGTGACTAAAGAGTCTGAAAAAAGGTTGAGAACCACTGATTTAACATCCTCACTGCCTGAATTTTACATTTCACATTCACACAGGTGATAAAACACCTCATGCTTCTGTAGTTCAGTAACAGTGTATTTTTAATCCTGCCTACATCTGACACCAAAACCAAGGCTGTAAATGAGTCATCATTATTATTATTAGTACTGTTGTATTTTTGAACTCCTTCTGTTACAGACACTGTCCCTGAACTGTTTACACGATGTTTGTTTGATGACTTTATGTTTCAGGTGTTGCGTCAGCTGTTTTATCTGTTTAAGCAGGAGGGAGTGAAACACCTCTGGATGTTGGGATGAAGAAAATGTGTGTATTTAAAACTTTGAAGCTGAAGCTGTTGATCAATAAAGAACAGACAAAAAAAAACAGGCTCTGGAAATCATTCATGAGGAGTGAAGTGAAATCAGGATCATGGGATCATGAGGGATTTATCAACGTAAGCAAATCAAACAGAAATAAAGTGAAATGCAACACAGGGTTGTTTGTATTTAATATTCTAAATGTATGAGCATATAGTTTCAGACAAAAACCAAACACCAGCAGTCCACTGACCGGCTGCATGTGGTCAGGTGAAGGATCTCACCTGTCCTCGTTAGTATAGTGGTCAGTATCTCCGCCTGTCACGCGGAAGACCGGGGTTCGATTCCCCGACGGGGAGTTGTTTTCTGACATTTGCTCTTCTTACCTCGTACAGTGACACAGTTTGGTCGCATACAATCAGCTGACAGTTTATTAAGTAGAAGTAACAGAAAAGTGTGAAATTGTTTCAACCACTTACCATTTCTGAGACCTGAAGGCACCATTGGTCAATTTTAACCAACCGTCCGTGAAGGCAGCGCGAAAGGAGCGTCGTCCTACGTGGTTTCTGTTAGCTACGTATTAGTCACGTGATTGCGTCAACAGAAACAAACATGGCGCCGCGAAATCGAGCAAAACTCTGCTGTGAGTGTTTTCAAACTAACTGTTGTTTGGTTCATTGTTGTTTTCGGTAGCTGCTGAACAAATAAACAAACAAACATACGACGTCTTCCTCAATAATACGCTTATTTTAAAAGTGACGCGAAAATGTGAATTTTAATTCCGGTTTTTAGTGTCTCGTGCTCAGTTCGTTTCCACATGAACCGATGTTTTCGCGCTGTTTTGGCTAATTTTAACTTTAACGGAGGATAATCGCGGAGACTGAACCTTTAAATATGAGCTAGACTCATTAATATTTGATTTAATCAGCTTTCGGTCATTCCGTGACCCTGACTCAGCTCTTTTTTAAACTTTTCACACAGAGGTTAGTTTGTTTTTGTCCTCGCTCGAGCCGTCGGGCAGATGAGAGGAAGAAGACAGTCACCATCATCATCATCAGGTAAACATCGTCTCCTGAGTGTAGCCGAAGCAGGTGTTCGCACATCAGCTCTGCAGCTGTTTAATCCGTGTGGTCTGGGAGGAATCTGTGGTTTCATGAACCGTTTTAATGAGGCTGTGATTTAACCGTGATTTCTGTTTTTCTGCTTAAATGTTATTGCTTTTTATTTAATTAGAACAGAACAAACAAAAATTGGTGTCACAGAAATATCTCAGCCTCGATGTAAAGGTATTAGTGCCTTTGCGATGGGTTTTATAAGCAGTCCGTTTTCCTCTTTTTCATTAAATGTCGATTGTCTTTCCATATCATATAGGCTACACTCAGTTGTTCAGTTTATTAACACTTAGCTAAGGCTAATGCAGCCTAATACAACAGCTCTACAATAAATCCTCCTCCATGAACACTACACGTGAATGTCTCAGTCACCTTAATGCAGCAAGACAGAAAACCAGCAGGAAGTTCTGCTTGATTTTGTTGGTTAAAGTCACTCAGGCGCAGACCAGGATGGCTCTGAGGAAGCAAATAAACAAGGATGCATGTGGCGTTCCCTCTGAAAGCCAACAGAGCGACGAAGACACACAGGAGGATGGAGCTGTCGATAACCAAGACGACAAGGTAGAGAACTGTGACTATTAGCGAGAAACAGCTAATGTAAATACAGGATAAACCCAGGAGTTACATAGCACGGCATTCTTCTTACACTGTGTTTATCAATGGGTTTTTTTTGTTACAGGTGAGAAACAGTGAGAAAAGGACAGAAAGAACCAGCAGTCCTCAGTAAACTCAGATCTGTGGAATACAAGGCTTTTCTGAAACGACAGCATCGAAACTTTAACTGTTGTTTGCTCCTCCAGGACGAGCACTCATCCTCACTTCTGTCACTGCCATCAGCAAGACAAAAACGCAGGAGAGAGCGGGAAAACAAATCGAAACCTAAAGGTGCGTAACATGACCACGGAGGACATCGGAATCATTTCACAACATTAATTTCTCCTTTTTTTTTATTTTGTGCAGGATGAACCGTGTTCAGATAAGAACAAGATCGGAAACAATGTCCATGTAACTAAAGTCTGAACTTAACTGAACTGAATTCTATAAAGTTATAATACAAATGTGTGTGTGAGAAAATAACTGGTTGCAGTGTATTTATTTCTAATGTATTGGTATCTAGACTACCTTATAAAAATAAAAGCCATAGATCTGTTTTCATTAACAGGCTGTATTAGTTAAATTTAAAGCCAACATAAGAGGCAGGATTTTTGTGAATCTGTGTTAAAAACCCTGAATTTTGACTGAGTAACACTGTGTTGTTATCAGACATGACAGAGGAGGAGATGATGGACCTGGCCCTGCGTCTGAGTGAACAGGAAGCCAGTGACTCTGCACTCAGACTGCAGCAAGAAGAGGAAGCCATGATGAAAGCCATCCAAGAGAGTGTGAGTGCAGAGTTTCGCCGCCTGTTACTTTGCCCACCCCAGAACCGTCAAACCGAGAGGAAGCTCTTCCTGAAGCACCGCTGATCTTCAAAGGTTTGAGAGTTATCCTTTACATGGTGTTCTTCATTTCCTGGCATCTGTGGTGTTCTTCTTCTCTCGTAGATGGTCAGCCAGGCACAACCGTGCCCGCCTTCCCAAAGTCAAAGCCTGCGCGCTGATGCTGACGCCTCACTCAGACTCTGCCCTCGACGGAAACTCTCATACTCAAACGGGAGGAGGGCGTCTGCCATCGATCAGGGACCATCAGATGACATCTGCACGGCTGAGACAGAACTGAACCAACATCCTGCAGGTCGGTAACCTGGTTATTTAAATTAGATTCAGTTGAAGTATCAGCACCAGACAGTAGGAAAGGTCCAAGAGAAAATTAATAATTTTAACATTTCATCAGACAAACCAGCAGCTGAAAACCAAACCTCTGAGATTCCCATGGATTTGAGAACATGCTGTGTTGTTTTCCCAGAAGCTAAAGAAACTGGAGGTGAAAATAATAACAGGAATAAAAAGCGGAAAAGGAAAGAGGGAAGTCCTCTGCAGGAGATGCCGGACTTGTCCCAGACTCAGAATGTCTACTCTCAGACTTCACCCTGCAGCTCAGAGTCCGTCTCAGTGCCTCTGGACTCACAGGAGGTTTGTCACAAAGGATTTCTCACTTTTCTTTCCTTGATTTTTTGATGAATTTTTCTGTCCATCATTTAAGTGATTCATTTCCTAATTTGGCAGAGAATGACCGAAAAGTTACAAAAAATTATTTGATGATCAGAAAGTTGCAGCTCTGCATGTGTATGACTTTGCTGATATGTATTTGTTTTCTCCTCTTTATGAATCAGAGCTCTGATTCGACCCAGATCGATGACTGTCAGCTCCGTAAATCCCCTGTCTTCCCCTCGACTGGCTACAGAGCCGAGATTCACGTCCCCCGCTTGAGCCAGGACTTGCTGGAAACTTGCAAAACCTCAGGGTTTGTGTTGTGCTCTCAGGACAGTTGGACCTCAACTCAAAAGTCTCTGCTTGCTCAACCCAAGAGCCAGACGTTTCCCAAAAGCTCTAATAACCCCACAGCATGTCCTAAAAGTCCTGTCTTCTCAGAGGCTGATCAGGGAGACGATGGAGAGATGGAGCTCAGTGTTGAGTATCTTAAAAGTCCTGTATTTGGCAGGAATACTCAGCATGAGAGGTCTCCAAGTGCCTGCAAACCCCACGTCAGGGTCTGTAACCCAACATGTGAAAACTCAGGGTTCATCTTCTCTTCTCAGGAGAGTTTAAGCTCCTCCGTCAGGTCCGCATCCTGTCGGCCTAAGAGCCCAGTGTTCCCAAGAAGCCCCAGCCCTCCCAAGAACCTCCCTCCCCCAGAGAAAAGCCCTGTGTTCTCAGAGACTGGTCAGGGACAGACTGAGCAAAATCATGGCTGTTCTACAAGCCCAGTGTTCGGCAGGACTGGGCAACGAGGGAAGACTCAAGCTGACGTGCAGAAGTCTGTGGCTCCTTCAGCTGCAGAGCTCGTACGTTCAGACAGTGACGTGAATCCACCTGAAACCAGGTATCCTTCACAGAGTCTGGGGCAGGTGAGTTAAGGCGGCTGTATTCAGTGGTGGAGGAAGTGAAATGAAAATACTCTCGTACAAATAAATGTCCTCAGTCCTGCTTTGGAAATGTTACTTAAGTAAAAGTGTGTGTGTGAAATCAGGAAAATATATTTGAAGTGTCAAAAGTAAAAATAGTCAAATCAGAAACGTGGTCTCTGTGGTGGTTGTGTCATTAGATCATTTTACTCATGCATAATGTTTAAGCAGCATAACTTCCTGCTCGTTTGTTTGTTCTTTCTGCTTTTGAATGTAGGACAGTGACGGTGATCACGGTCACGATGGCAGGTTTAATAAGATCACCACGTCGTCAGGTACAGTGAGACATCACACAGTCTGCGTCTCCTGGTCCATCAGGGACGGTGTGATCAGGTCCTGTGTTCTGGTCTCTGGGGCTCTGTTCTTTTCTGATGGTGTCTTCTGGCTTTCAGTCGATGCACAGGAGCTGAACCCAGCTGAGACGGAGCTGACCAGTGATATGACGCTCCTCTGGTCTGATGAGGACGAGGACATCACGGTACAGAGACTATGTTCAACGCAGGGATTTCAGCCCTTCATTTGGACTGACACATATGATCCAGCCATGGACCTTGTTTTATTTACAGCTTTTGCTTTTCCTGTATCGCTGTGTGTTCACTGCTCCTCCGTCCTTGTGTCGCAGCCTGTCGGCTCTCCCAGCCCAGAGGAGAGACCTGTTCATCGGACAAACAGCCAGGCTGCATCCCTGAACCACGTGTCTGCAGCTTCTCCAGGGACGAACAGGTCGAACTGCAGGTAGAGGACTTTCTCTGTCACATATCAGGCTGATAATCTGCTCCTGCTACGAGTTAGTTTTGTTGTTAGCTGGCATCAAGGATGACAGATGCTTCTTTTCACTGTCTCTGTTCCCAGCCTGAGGTGTGTTTCAGGCGGGGGTCTCAGCTCATTCGAGGACCGGAGCAGCCCGAACAAGCACATCTCGCTCGGACCTTCTTCATCTTCTACATCCACCTGCCAGCAGCTGCTTTCCACCACAGAAGAAGAACTACGGCCAGTCAGCAGTGGGGGGGCGGTTAGACAGGTGGCAGCCCCACCTGCGGAGCCTGCAGGCGGGCCCACGGTTCACTACTACTGGGGGGTTCCTTTCTGTCCACGAGGCCTGGACCCAGACGCCTACACACAGGTGAAATAATTAACACAACAGAAGAGTCACAAAGTGCTTTCTAATCAATGGATTCATCGATCATCAGAAAATAAATCAATTGATTGTTGATTAAAATTGTTGCCTGTTATTAAGCAAAAATGCCAAGTATTCCCAGATGTCTTTTTACATTGATGCAGAGTTCTTACCCAAAATGTATTTTCATTTTTTTCTTTTTCATCAGTTTATCTGGTATCTCATCCTTTCATTTCGCTTCCCTCTCTTCTGTCGTCCTGTGTCTGTCTCCGCTCTCAGGTGATCCTGGCTCAGATGGACGTGTATGACAAGAGTCTGAAACAGGCTCAGAGGTGTCTGCTGAGGAAGGCTCAGTGGGGGGAGGCCGTCCTGCCACGGCCGGAGGTACGAGGATGATTTTAACACCAATCCTCAGCCTCTCACTGGTTTATTCCTGGAAGTATCGAGCAGCATGCCGGTCATAAATCTGATGTTTCTGTACTGATGTTTGAAAGATGTTGTTTTTTCCTAGAAATCACCTTCACCTGAGTCGCAGGCTGAATCATCTCAGCGTCACTTCCCTCAAAGGTAAAACTCTTCTGCTCCAGTTCAGTGAGTGGCTCACGAGGTAATTAAAGGCTGAGACAGAGGTTTTATATTCACATGACTTAAAACAACATAAGCCAGGTTAGCATCCTGTTAGCATCCTGTCACTGTTGCTGGTCACAAACACAGAAATGTGGCAGTAAGAAGCTGAGGCCAGTCCAGTCCAGTTCAGTCCAGTCCAGTCCACACACTCCATCTTAGAAGGACAAGATTTAAGAAAGTAAAGGGGGGGGGCTGTCTGCATGGGAAACGATAAATATCCAATAATTGAATAATTAAATGAATCAGAGCTGTTTCTTTAATTTCCCACAGTAATTTTCAGTGTCTGTCGGCTGTGTCCTCTGTGTCCACAGCGTCTCATGCTGGGCTCACACTGACAGGTGTAATGATTTTACTCTCTGCCTGCAGTATCAGAACAGTAACGTCTTTCTACCACCAGGTGTCAGTAGCCAATCAGATTCTGCTGCTGCTTGGTCAGTTTGGTTCAGAGTTCAGCTCCAGGTTTAACTTGGAAAGTTCCTCGTGCACGTTGTGTAGATGTGTGAAGGTCTGCGTGTCGTCGAGGTTCCTCCGTTCTTCAGACGTCTGACTGATCTGTGCTGCCTGTGAACTGACGTTTTCAGACGTGGCCTCAGACTGAGGGGCAGGAAGCTGTGTGAAGCAGCCGACTCGCCTCCAGCTAAAGCAGAGGAAGACAGGGAGGATGAAGAGGAGGAGAAGAAAGAGGGAGGGGAAGGTGAAGAAGGACAGGTGGACATCGATGATTGTGAGGTTTGTCCAGGTACTGAAGCGTCTCACTGTCTAATATTTGTTTAAATATTTAAAGCCCCCACCTCAACTCTACATGTTATTAATGTTGTGTTAAAGGAAAGTTCCACATTCACGTACTGTTATACCAACATGTGATGGCTGCTGAAGTCCAGGACACATTTTGAGTCTTTGTTTTATTTTATAACATTTATTCAAAAGGTGTTTTCTGCTTTTGCTCCAGTCCAGTCTCAGGCTGCTCAGGACTGAGGACGCTGAGGTCATGTTTTTAGTATTTTAGGGATGTTTTGGTTTTTGAAACCTGTGATCATGTGTAAATTTCATCTGTGTATCAAAGATTATCATTAAATGTGACACTGAGTCACTGTCTGTGAGAATGGTGAAAGTCTTGCAGTGTTTTCCAGTTTACGTGTGAGAAACCGTCCAGCTTCATGGCTTTGACTGTGTTTTTCCTCTGTTTGTAATAACAGAAACTCAGCTGAGCGACAATGATGATGACATCACTGAAGATCTGACCATGGCCACCGACGCTGGAGCCGAGGTGAGTGTTTAAGAGACGGTCAGGGATTCACGGGATCACGAGCTTCCTGGAAAATCTGGGAATTTTATTTGTTTTTATTACTAAGAGAGAAAAATAACAACAAATAACAGAAAAATATCTCACATTGCTTTGATTTGTCTTCAGCTCCGACCTGAAAGTCCAAATCTCCCTGAAGTCGAGATGATTCTCCGAGACGATTCTCCAGCCGGGGCTGAGCCACAGGAGGAGGAGGAGATGGAGGTGGACGGTAAGGCTGCCCACTTCATAAACATCCAGGTGGTTTGGTGCTTCCTCTACACATTAAAGTTCATGTCAGCAGAAAATATGTCTAAAAAAACTGGAAACTTTTTAGCCCCAGTGGATGGAAAGACAGAGGGACACGTCCCTGTCAGCGGCGGCGAGGGTGGAAGACAAAATCTGAACAAAGAGGAGGTAACGGGGCACAGGGAGGATCCAGATGTGGAGGAGATAAAGGACGGAGGACCTCAAAGGTCAGTCTCTCCAGAACTGGGCCCAGCCGCCGTCCCTCACAGTCCTGAAGCCAACGTGGACTGTCCCATCTGTCAGGGATCCTTCCCTGTGACAAAGATCGAGTTCCACGCAGCGTTCTGCGACGGAGAGGTGGCTGTGGTGGACGAGAGGAGGCCTGAGGTCGACTGTTTCCAAGGTGAGACAAACTTTATTTTCCTGAGCACCATTAAAACAAACAGTCAGCTGCTGAATTACTCAGCTTCAGCTCAGTGCACCTTCAGTATTGTGTCGTTTAGCTGTAACTTCCAAATTATTTCTTTAACTGGTTTTAGATGTAGTCTTTCACCAGGGCTCCTGGTCCACACGCTCGCTCTCAGCCCAGGTGGAGCTGGACGTTAATGGTTTTTCTTCGTCCATGTCACGCGCCTCTCGTCTCGCTAGCATAGTCAGCTCTCTCCCTGGTTCTGTTAGTCACAGCTCCGCCTTGTGGTTAAATCCTGTATGACAGCCAGTAACTGGAGACTCCCTGCTGAGTATTACAATTAAAAAATAAAAAAATCAATCTCTGGAAATTTAATAATGGACTCATAATCGTCCATAATATAATCGTGATTAATCAATGATCGATTTTTTCACCAGCCCTGTTCTCTGTCACGTTCTCCTGCTGAGCTTCTTCTTTTTCAGCCTCGTGTCTTGATGTTTTTCTTGTCGTCGGGTTGTTTCCTGTCAGCACAGTGACCTTGAAATGTGCTGATGTCACTTCACCATTTATCAGTCAGTGTAAACTGCATGAACGGGAAAATGTCTGTCAAAGCCAGAATCTCACTCAGTTTCAGCAGTTTTAACAGATGTTAGATGTTTCTTATGTTGTTGATGGTTTAAGGTGACGCCCTGCTCTCCACTTCACAGCATCACTGAAGCCACGCAGGAAGAGGACAAGGAGAGCAGAGGCAACAGCCGAAGAGACAAACAACCCCTCCGACACTGGCAAGTAAGTAGGTATGACCTGCCCTGTTCGCCCGGAGCAGCTCGCTGTTTTCTCACAGATTGTTTTTTTTTAATTCAGTTTCTGTCTCATTTTCCACAGGAACCAAGAGAAATGTTACATCTGTCATCAGGTCGTTCCTCTGAGAGACTACAGCCGACACACCGAGGTCTGCATCCAGCGCCGGACGGCCAAGGCTGAAGGAGTAAGTCTCGTTACGCACTGAGACAACACGGCACCACCGAGGTTTTATTCTGAAGACAGAAAGAAGCCTTTTACACACGCTGACATCTGGGTCAGAGATGTTGAAGTGAAAGTTATTATTCAGCTTTTTTTCCCCACACATTCTGGATGTAATGTGTTTGCTAATAACATATAAAAACTTTTCTGTCTCTGTTGTTTGTGAAACTCCAGAAAGGAAATCTGCTGTCAGCTCTGGAGCAAACGGAAACCAGGGATTCAGGTAAGTCTGAGCTTCACCTGCCTTTCGTTCCTCCAGGTGGAACAGAAGGCCTCACTCTGGGGGTTAGTCCTTCAGGGAGGAGTTTGTTGGGCTGATGTTAAATGTCGGGGTTGAATGGTTCATGGGGAAAAACAAAGGATTGTAAGACGCCACCTTGTGGTTAGTCAGGTTAACTAATACTGAGTTGCAGCCGTATTCTGTGCTGCTTAGAACCGTGTTATAACTGAAGAAAAACTTCACTGGGCTGATCCTGATCTGAGAAACTGTCATCAGACTTCAGCTGAGTGATGTTTCACTGACATGTTGTCGGTCTGTGTTCACAGAGGCCAGACCGTCTGGATCCAAAGTCCAGCCCAGGTGAGACCGCTCAGAAACATGGCTTCATTTACACTTCTCGTTGACCTGTGTGGACATGCTGGTCCACGGTCCCACACAGACACAAGGTCCGGGCCTTTACAGTTTCGACCTCGTGCTGAACCACATGAAATCAGAGCTATGATAAAACACTGTCTGTGTCAAAGCACAGTTTGGTTTGTGCCTGAGTTCAGCACCTGAGTGATTGTACTTAGTTCATCTCCAACACTCCTGGAGTCACGTTGTTGTATGTCCGTTGACTTTTAGGGAGGTTATTGATCTGCGGGATGATGATGAAGAGGAGGACGACGTTCCAGCGTTCAGGATCAGTAACTCTCCCGTCAGATCCTTCACTCCGATCTCAGAAGCCACCGACTGCCTTATCGACTTCAGAAAACAGCAGCGAGCCAAGAAGCCGAGCCAAAGACGAAGATGAGCTGAGGAAGATGATCTCCTGAAGACTGGTGGTACTGACTGAAAATACTGGAAACCAGAGCCTTAACTACAGACCTAATGAGTTATCAGGTCAGACGTGACGTTACACTTAGAAGTGACTGAGCGACTCCTTCCTGATGTCAGATTTGGGATTTTTATTCAGGTGAACAAACAAATTCAAATCTCACATCTGTTCAGAGTGCAGAGGAAACCTGACACTGGCTCCTCCTGTGCCACTAAGTGTTTGCTATATTTTTGTTCATCCATGCTGAAGATGTTTCAGACTACCTCTTCATCTGTTGAAACATTTCCTTTTTTTCTTTCTTTCTTTTTGTTCCTGTAGCTTCGCTTCAGTGTGTGACAGACGTTTGGCCTCTGAGTGAATGTCACATCCATACAGACATAATTTCACTGTCCTGTCAGTTTGGAAAATGAGACATTTTTATAGATTTTCATGGTCCCCGGCAGATGAATCCTCCTGAATATGGTGATCCTTTGACGTTTCCAGGTCAAACTACGTTTATGACAGTAAAACAGCTAAAAACTAGTGACTGAATTCAATCTCGTTGGCTGACATGCCAAATATTAGCATGCTGCTAATGATGTGCTCATGTGCTCATCATTAATCGTTGACTGCGGCCAACGAGTAAAGCACGAGTTCGTAACCTTCTCAGGGCAGTGCAGCTGCAGGCGTCGGTTCTAAACACTCCTCGAGCGCACAGTATGTGGAAGGAAGTGCAATGCACGTAGAACCTGAAAACTCTGAGTTTCCTCTTTAAGTTCTTTCATCACAGCATCTAAAACACAGCAGAGATGAAAAAAAGCCTCAACACGTTTTGGGGGAATTTATTTCAGATTGTGACGATGTGCACGTCCGCAGCTCAGAAAGGTCGTCGCTGTCCTGTGAAAGCATCACCCCTCTGTTCTGACCTTTACTTGTTTTCATCGTGGACCATTTTTATCGCCGTCTGACCAAACCGCAGCGCGAAAATACCTCAAAGTATTTTCTGCCAAGCCGACGCTGATGAGAGACGACATACTGTACATGTCCTCTTTTCCCGTTTTCTTTCAATTCTTCAGCCTTGAAAACTGTATCAGCACTTTAGACTGAGCTTTTCCAGCTGTTTGAATTAGCAGAAGTAAAGTCACTGTAAAGCACTGAACACATGTTGGCTCTTTGATGGAACAGGTGATGCTTCATGATCTTGTTTTCAGAGCACATGAGTTTTATTGTTTTGTTCCTCGAGAGAATCTTTGTTCGCGAGGCCACAGGTGGGGCAGCGTTTGTCCGGCGCCGGCCATCACGGTCGTGCTGCCGTTTCAGATTCAAACGGCTGATCTGAGGTCTGAATTTCCTGTTGGACTTTGAAGCAATGCAGTGACATGCACATTGTTGTTTTGTAAGACTCTGTCACAATGTTCAGTTGCACCAACCGGACCAAAGTTAAGTCAGGTTCCAGTGAACAATGATATACCTGAAAGGTCTTCATCCAGTGTGAAGTAAAAGCTGAGCAGTAAATCCTCAGATGGTGGCCGAGCCAGACCCGGAGCCAGGCCAAAAGTATTTGGACAGTTAGACATTGTTTTGTCCTCCAGACTCTGAGTTTCAGCACATTCAGTTTGAAATAAAATAACGATACTGCATTAAAGTGCCATATCTCTGCTTTAGTGTGAGCAGCCTTTGTTTGTTGTGTATTATGAGGCTCAGCCTTACAGCAACATCCACACAGCACAATGGGTATAAATCCTGTGCTCTAACATTCAGCCACAGGAGCAGCGGTCAGGCCCGGCACTGATGCAGGTGATGAGGTCTGGCTGGTGTTGGTGAAAGCATCAGATCTGAGCCGTCCTCACATTAACACATGAAACAAACGGAGACGTCAGACTTCCATCGTGTCGTCCACATGGTTTCCGTCCTCTGAGCTTTGACTTCAGGTCTTTCTTTCTTTTTTTCGCTGATTTTCTGGAGATTCACTTAAAATGTGTATCAAATGTGGATGCAAACTTCACTTTGCTGTAGATTTCCCTTCACAGGAAACTGTCAACAGGCGGTGAAAGCTCTTAAATACAACCAATTACAGTGAATAATAGAGACATTCAAATATTTAACATGGAAGATGTGTATTTATCTTTTAATCTCCAGTTAGATGTAAAACCAACAGAAAAACATCTTCAGCAGATGGAGTTGATCAGGACTCTCATCGGTGATGTGTGTAAAAGTGATCATAATCCACCTGCTAATGAAGATCATGTGACATGATCAAAAGTCTGGAATAGCAGATAAAACCATTTTATGATAATAAAGTCATGTTGGTGCTGATGTTACTTTTTTAATTTATTACAATAAAACATATAACAAATAAATCACATCAGCAGCTCTATCAGTGTGCACTGATAAACTGAAGAAGGGATATTTTTGTCAATCAGTCAATAACCTGATTTTTATAAATAATGATTTATTTTTGGCCCTAGTGGTTTTCCACCATTCTTTGATAAAGGTGCTTCATTATTTTTCGTTCTTCAAAAGTCTGAATTTTAACTTAGTTTCTCCGCAGAAACTGTGTGATCATAGTTTTATTTGTTATTTAAATAAAGTCACAAACCAGGAATAATAAATGCTGTTGGCGGGTGGAGGGGGGGCTGATCCCAGGACAGAGGCCTGACTCAGGGGTCTTTGCGCGCAGAGAGACACCTGCTGCAAAGCAGACCACGTCTCCCTCAGCTTCATGGCGTCCTCTCAGAAAAGCCGTTTGTTATGTGAAATCAGCTGTTCGGATCCGCGCCGCCGCGTCCGCGTCTTTCCGCGCAGAAAACCAAACAGTGCGCGTCTCCACGTGTTGCGACATTAATCGCGCCGTGCTCAGATGAAGTGGGTGTAAACACTGTCCCAAGCTGAGCTCTCTCAGCTTTTCTTATTCAGGCAGGAAGCTGAGTCCTGTCAGTGTGAGCGGCGCAAGACGCAAAGGTGAGTTCCTTTACTTTTCACCGTTTTCACAGCTTTTTATGTGCGAAGTTTTCACCTGTCAGATGAGCTGTTTGATCAGGCTGAGGAAGTTTCCCTGTAAATGAAGCCGAAGCTCATTAAAGCTCCTGACTGTGGAACCTTCCCTGGTATTTTTTGTCAAGTCTGACAGGATTTAGAAAAAGTTTTAAAGAAAACTTGTGCTCTGAGAAAGAACCGTTCTTAAACCAGCTCCTTCTGCTCACCGGACGACCCTCAGCTTTCTTTTTAAAGGGCCCCAGAGCGGCCCCTGAACCCCAGATTTGAAACCTGAGTTGCTGTACTTATGGTTATTTCACACAGGGGAGGGACTGTAGCTGCAGCAATGTTGGCTCATCGGGTGTTTTAACATCAAGATCTTCATTCAGCCCATGAACAGACTGGTCTGGTGGGTTTTCTCTCGCCTCCTGGCAGCTCAGCTCAGAAACATTTAAAAACTTAAAAAAAATGTGAGGTTGTTCAGAGAAGCCTCTCCTGCTCCTGCTCCTGTAGATGCACAGTGAAAAGCCAGACCTGGCCTCAGGCGACTGATGAGATTTTAGATGTGGTGATTCTGTTGTTTTACAGTGATCTGAGTCACATTGTCACTGTGTTTAACATCGTGTCCCTGCTCAGGTGTGACTGACAGGGCGTGGCTGAAATACACCCTGCATGTACTGCATCAGGTGCAAGTGTGGCAGGTTTTCATTCAGGTGGTGTGGCATCCTGTCTGCGTGTGATGAAGGCAGTTTCACTCATTCAAACTTTCCTCTCTTATAGGTTGAATCCAACAAACGGAGTTAAAGAGCCACCGTTCTTCCTGTAATTTGACCTTAAAGGGACACTCCACCCAAAAACACAACAGAAACCTCATCCTGAGTGTTGTCATCAGCTGGAGCTTCCACAGTCTCGGTTTGTCTTCAGGGGATTTTCACACTTTCAGTGACCTGAGTAGCTCCTGTGCTTTCTGTCTCATAAGTTTTAGTTTAGTTTCACTGCTTGTTTTACATTTGGACCAGATGGTAACAGTACAGGAGAAGTCAGGGATCACCAAAGTTATCAGGATTCATCCTCTGGGAAAAATGAATATCTGTACAAAGGTCATGACAATCCATCCTGTGTTTGTTGAGATATTTCAATCTGGACCAAAGCGGCGATAAGCTTGTATGGAAAATAGTAATAGCGAGAACATAATCTTTGTTAGTCTGTTAAAGGACAATGAAAGATAATCAAGTTCAGCCCTGCAGGCTCAGGAGTCGTGTTCAACACCCAAAAAATGAAAGAAGAAGCCTGAATTAAGGCTTGATGTGGATTGACATTGATAAAATATTTATAAAAGGTGAGTCTGTGCACAGCTGGTGACGCAAAACAAATATTTGAGCATCATATTCGACCACAATTACTGAGTGAAAGCATCTATAAAATGAGTCAACAGACTGTACGTCCTCTGGAACTTAAGCTCTTTATCACTGCATTTTCACTTCTTTTTACCAGAAGCATATTGCAAGGAGATAGGTCAACAAGGTTGGTAAGTTGAGCAGGGTCAAACACAAGACTTGTGTTTTTTTTCCCCCCACACTTTAGAAAAATAAAACCTCTAAAAGACCTTAGAGGCTCCTGTTTGTCGAAAGTGAAACAGAAAATTGGGAACTATTTTCACCAAGCTGTTTCTTTGGAGACAAAAACAGTAAATACTGAGGTCTGCAAAAGAGACGCTGCTGTTCAGGTTTTATAAAATGACATTTTAGCTTTAAAGTAGCCAATAACACAAATTAATGAGCTTTAACTCAAAAAAAAAAAAAAAAAGAAATCAGGTGCAGCTAGCTTTCTGCAAGCTAACAAAATATATTTGTTAAAACAACATGTTTTGCGAGCAGTTAAGCAACAAATAACCAGTTTCAGAACAGAAAACTCCAGTATCATGACCCAATTTTAAAAATCTTTAAATTTAGAGAAGGACTGCAGGACATTTCAGTGGATGTAAATATACTTTTTCCTACTGCATACAGGACAATACTGACTTTTGCTGCTGCTAGCATAGCTAGCATAGCATAGCTGCTAGCATAGCTACTTTTGTAGCTATGCTAGCAGCAGGGTTCTATGGGTGGCTTTGTGGATCAGTCCACAGCTTTGGTCTAGAAACATCTGAACAGTTGTTTGATGGATTACGGTGAAATTTCATCCTTGATCCACAGAGGATGAACGGCTCTGGTGATCCCTGACTTTAACTCTAGCGCCACCAGCAGGCTAAAGTTTCAACTCGTAATCATACAATATCTACGGTTTGATGGATTGACACAAAAATTTGGTACATCCGTGGTCCCCTGATGATGAGGGACTACGGACTTTGGTGATCCTTGACTTTTTTCTCTAGTGCCACTGTGAGGTTCACATTTGTGATTTTGAAATTTCTTATAAGCTGCTGGAAGGTTTGCCATGAATTTGTTATAGACATTCATGTTCCACTTCAGGATGAAACACGTCACAAAGGACAGATCTTTGACCAAATCTGTAGTTACTGCCTTTTGACAGTGTAGGACATTTTAGTGTTTATTAGCAAACGTTAGCATTTGAACACGCTGACCTAACATGGTAAACATGGCTTCATGCCTCTAAGCATGTGAGACAACGTTTGGGTGAACTGACTCTTTAACCTTCTCTTTCCAGATGAGCAACACAGAAGCAAACGGTCAGAGCATCACACAGGTTTCCAAGAAGGCTAAAATGAGCGGAGACACCACAACCCTGCACTTGGACGGCATCCCTCCAGACACGCTCAGTAAGGTACACATCACCTGAGAAGGAAATAGGTTTTTTTTTTAAACCACAGGTCCAGGGCTCCTGGACTAAAACCCTCTGTATGAGGAGGGTTCTTTTTGAACACTTCAAAATGTTTGTCTGGAGGTTGATGGGCCTGGTAAAATGAAGTTTTACAGATAAAAAACTACCGCTGGATGTGCACATACTGCACATTCACTGCTGAACTTGTTGTACATGCTGCTGTACCACACTGCAAGTTGAGTGAAGAGACAAATTAACTGGAGGATTATTGACTTTCTGGTGTGTCTCTTGTCATTTGGCAATTTTTGGAAAGCAATCACACTGTTTGGTGACACATCAAAGTCATTGCATTTGTGTGATTGTGTAAGATCTTTATTCCAGCGACACTCATAACTTTCCGTCTCTGTGATTTAAGTCTCGTTACACAGTGTTTGCTGCTGGGAGGATTCTCAGATTAGGAAATCTGTATTGGTCTGACTCACAGAGGCAGATCAGTCACATGACCATTTCAGGGTGAAATGAATAGTAATAAGTTGAATCATGACTTTTTTTTTTCCTACATTTGATAATAGAAGACTTCCAGTTTTCAGCATCATGACCAACAAAGGGAACCTCGGCAGGTCACACCCAGCACTCCTCTTTGTTTCTCGAAAGCCTCCTGCAGGTTTTTCTGAGTCAGCCATGATGCTGGGAGGTTTTTGGAGATGTTTACTGCATCAGCTGCCGATGTGTTTGTGACGAGCAGCACGGTGTCGTGCACATCTGGAAAATTCACTCTGAGAAACTGTAAAACAGCTTTTTGGGTGATGCTCAGAGAAGACGAGTGAATCTGTCGTCTGTTGTTTCAGCTTCATGTTCTTCATTAGGCTGAAGTTGCAGCATAACTGAAGGGAAACAGGAAGCAACTTTCAGATTCTTCCTGAATCACCTCTTTAACCCCACATGAAGCTGGTCTGTCACTGTTTATTGCTTTAACTGCCTCAGTGTGAGATTTGACTCTGATCTGATCAAATGTCTTATTTTGTCAGACCAACAGTCACAAAACCAAAGATGAGTTTGCTGTCCTGTGTTCTGTGGGTTATTAGATAGATCCTTGTATGTTGCAGGATGAGCCAGTTTGTTTCAAATACACCTAATGCAGGAATGAAGTGTGCCAGTGCTCCACTGATGCAGAGGCAGGAATAAGCATGTAGGGGCACGACATGCGGAGAGAGAGGGAATAAAACGAGGCTGAGGAAGAGTTGAACGTCACAGAGAGAGACGGCAGGACGAGGCCTGAGCAAACACGCCTCTGGAAAATTACTGCAAATTATGAAAGAGGAGAAGAAGAAGGAGAGAGACAAAGAGAGGATTGGTGAATGTTTGTGTCCACACTTCATATCACTGTCCACAAATATCCAGGCATCATTAATGATCCTGGTCCTGGTACTAGAATAAGTGTTTGAGGCCATTACATTTGAGCAATAGGAACAATAACATTAAGAATATCAAGAATATTAAGAATAATAATGATATAATTGAAACTTCATTTGTCTCTTTGAAGTCATTCAATTGACTTTGCAACAGAAAACGATGACAGTGTCTCCAGACAGAGGCCCTGGTCCTGGGGCCTGAGTCTGTATGGCCCCTTCAGTGATCCATCCATGACACTAACAAGCCAATCACATGTGTTCGTCTGGCTCTGGTGTGAGAGGCGATAGACCAGTAACTGATCCACTCAGCAGATGAAGTGAAACACTTGTTACACACAGTGTCTCTGTGTAATTACTCTGATATAATCTGCTCTGTCAGGGACTCTGCATCAGGACTGTTGAAACATGTCTGAGGTATTTCCGACTCTCACTGTAAAGAACATGTGTGATGGTGAGAAAAAACGGTCACGCTGCCACAGAAAACATTCTCTATCACCGAATGACTCTGATGAAACTGGTGTGTGTATGGAGAGACTTTCCTTTGGCTCATTTGCTCTGATGAGGACACAGATATCGAACAAATTAAAAAATGTTTTCTGTTTCCAGCTTCTCAGATGTGAGGATTTCACTTTGCTGTTGTACATGATGGCAAACTGAAAGACTTTCATTTTTTTTATTGATGGTCAAACTGAACAAGACATTAGAAGAAGACACCGTCTGAGGCTCTGGGAAATTTTAGCCCACATTATCACTATTTATGACATTTTACCGATGAAACAATCAGTTAATCGAGAAAAGTGGCAGATTTTTGGATGATATACCATATAATTGTTGATTGTAACAGAACAGGGCGACCATGATCCTGGGTTGAGTTTGGGCCTGAATCTGCACAGTGTTGACCTGGATCTTTGCTGAAGCCTTTCTCTCCGAGCTGCTGACGTGTCCATCCCAGTTCACCTTCATCCAAAAGGGAAATTCATTTTGCCGGGCGCGACGAGTCAGACAATACAACAGAGGCAGCCCATACAAACAGTACAGGAAGCAGCGCAACATCTCAGGGTGATGTGTCTCATATGACCCCAACCCCCAACCCTTCTACTGATCCTAACTGACCCAGTTAAACCAGTTATTTACTGAAGGAAAAATACAAACACCAGTGTCACAGTGTGAAAACCCTGCATTTCAAACCTACTTAAGTAAAAGTGCAGGATGTGGCAACATGTCTGTGAATGTGACTGATGTCAGTGATCTTCACCGACAGTTAAAACACTCTCTGACCCTGTGTCTCACTTTATGATCAGTCAGTGTGAGAATAACATGAAGGAAAACTCCTTCACTGCAGGTTTGGTGTCCAGTGGGTGTGATCACACCTGAACGCCCCCCCGTGCTGTTTCCACCTGTAAACGTAGAAACACGGATCAGCGTGGTCACAGCCGATCGCTGCCGCCTTTAAAAACCGAGCCGTGTTTTTCCAGTTTTGAAGGAAACGGAAAACAGGAAGAGAAATGTGGATTGTTGCTGCCATCTCCAGAGGATCATAACATGCTGTGCCAGCCAGGCCTCTTCCTGCATAATTTACCTCTGAGACATTTATTCAGCAGTTACATGTGAGTGTAAACAGCAGAGGCCTTTGAATTCCTGTTGGAAAAGCGGGCTGTGTGTTACGTACGTAATGATTGGATTAAAGGGGAATCTTTTGACGGCATCTCACTCTAAATCAGTGATCAGTGATTTTTTTTTTCTAAGAAAAGAAGAAGTGTGTTGTTGGATGAGGTTGTTTGCTGACTGCACAGTAAGATCCAGTTGTGTTGACGTGTCAGTTACTGGAAACAGATCAGCACGAATCAAACTCATAAAACAGTGATTAAACAAACTGGATATAATGTACCAATATAATATGATATACCATCGACAGAGCTTCAGACATGTTGGCAGGAGGTCGGTGCAATATGCTGTGACTTCAGCTTCTTGGTATGTGATCAGTCCTCTGATTAACATCAGTATTTCACATTGTATAAACTCTTTAGGTTGATTAACCACGTGGTTGTACTGAAGCCTGATGCTGTGAGAAAACAGCAGAGGTTTAAACTGGTCGGTGCAGCAGGAAGTGCTGCCACCCTGTGGATAAAGATGTGAACTCTTTTTAATCTGATTGCAGAAACACACTCGTGTCAGAATCTTTTCAGCTCATTTTAAACAGCACACTC
>NC_054405.1:25666687-25724187 GCF_017976425.1 Toxotes jaculatrix | reverse complement strand
CAATCATTTTTAGTTCTTCAAATGATTAGTCAACATATATCCACAGAATATGGACATAATCGTAATAATACACAAACATCGTGTGGTTCCTGTTTGTAAAATGTGAGGATTTGCTGCTTTTCTCAGTTTCATATTGTTACACTGAGGTTCTGAGGGGAGGAAATCGAAATCGAGTCCTGACTCAGATCTAAACACGCTGAGATCAGTCAGTGGGAGTTATACATCCATTATCTCTGATGTCCACAATGAACATTTATATAAATCTGCACTCAATCACACAAAACTCAACTCTCACACAGTTAGAGTGATAAGTGACAGAGCAGCTTCATGCGGGGTCGAAGAGGTGATTCAGAAAGAATCACATTATTTTGAAGTTGCTTCCTGTTTCCCTTCAGTTATGTTGCAACTTCAGCCTGATGCTGAACATGAAGCTGAAACAACAGACGACAGACTCACCCGTCAGTTTCTAAGACAGTTTCTCAGAGTGAATTTTCCAGATTTGTGTGACACCGCGCCGCTCGTCACAAACACATCAGTGACTGATGCAGGAAACATCTCCAGAAACCTCCCGGCGTCGTGGTTGACTCAGAAAAACCTGCAGGAGGTTTTCGGGGAGTAAAGAGGAGTGTTGGCTGTGACTCCTCCATCTGTCCCGCTGAGGTTTCCTGTCCTCGTATGTTGGTGTTCGTGAAAACATTTCTGACTCCCTCCATTTTCACATAAAAGTGAAATTTCACACTGAGCTGATTAACATGTGGAAGGACGAGGAAAAACCTCAGAGATCAGCTTTAAAATGCAAAGACGTGGCTCCACAGTGACGACGCAGCTGACGGACAGTTTGTCCTTTTCTCGGTTTCTTTCTCCTGTAGCTTCGAGAAGATGATCAGCGGCATGTATTTGGGAGAAATTGTTCGACTGCTGCTGGTGAGGCTGACGGAGGAGAGGGTGCTGTTTAACGGTCAGACGTCAGAGGCGCTGCAGACCCCGGGAAGATTCGTCACGAAGTTCATCTCTGAGATCGAAGAGTGAGTGTTTGATTGAGGCTTTTTAAATCAGCTCCGGCCGTTTGTTTCATCAGGAGACATCTGATGAGGAAATCCTCTTCTGTCAGTCCTGTCCTCTTCACTTCTTTCTTTAAGGGGAAATTCAGTTTTTGTTTGTAAAGGTTTTCTGCAGACGCTGCCGCAGTGAATCTCTCCTCCTCTCACATGTAAAACCGCTGCTCACAGAGCAGACGTCAGGTGATTCACTCTGGGTGTCCCTCAGGTAAATCCTGAACCTGGACAGACGGCTCTGCATCACTTTGCACCTTAGACATGGAAAACATTACAGAGGATTTAAAACTTGAGCGTCTCATCCCACTGGTTGACTTTTGTCTCTCTACTGGACTCAGGTGTCTCAGTGAGACTCCTTGATGACATAAAGGTCAAACTGTGTCTGTATGTCACCATCAGACTGTGTGATAGAGGGGGTGCGGGTCCTGCTCTGTCCTCCATGTTGTCCTTCTTTATGTCCTGACGGTGTCTCTGGTTCAGGGAGGACAGAGGTCTGGAAAATGCCCAGGACATCCTGACCGAGCTGGGTCTGAAATGGACTCCGGTCGACGTCCGTGTGGTGCGTCTGGTCTGCGACACCATCTCCTCACGCTCTGCCCGTCTCTGCGCCGCCGCTTTGGCAACCATCGCCAACCGTATCCGTGTCAACCGTGGGCTGGACCACCTGAAGACCACTGTGGGGGTGGATGGGACAGTCTACAGGAAACACCCCAAGTAAGTGAGAATATGTGGAACAGGAAATCCACGAGACTGAGACTGAAAGTTTAATATATTTATTATATATAAATTTATAAAGCAGTGTATAAACTATTAATTAAGCTGCAGGACATCTGGACCAGAATCCATTTCCAAACTGATCATTAACATTTTCAGCTGCAGACTTTTATTAACTCAGAGTCTGACTCAGTTTTGATGTGACGCTGCTTTGACCCTGAGCAGAAGTTTTCATTTTACCACTGAAACAATTAAAATATAAAATAACTGGAAGATAAATAAATGAAAATGAAAATCATTGTTAGATAAAGTGACTCCTTAGATAAATTCTCCTGTAAATGAAAAACTGAGACGTAAAGTTCGGAGGGTCAGTGAAACAGGAAAAAGCTCAGAGACATTCTCACATGTTCACACATTCAGCACTAAGTGTCTTTAAAAAAAAAACAAAAAAAACTTTTAGGTTTCTAAAAAACCCAAACCATCTTTGAGCCGGAGATCGAAGGAAATGAACCTGAGTCCTGATTTTTACACGTAGTGTTTTACTCTTAATTTTGGGGGATATCAGATTTTATTTATCAGTGTGTGTGAACAGGAAGGAGACGGCGCTGGGTGTTGACACTTTAACACACTTCCTGCCTTTGTGAGAGGAACAAACTCTCGCTGTTTAAACGTCCTAAAAACCAAACGTGATTGAACTTTAAGACATTTTTTAAATCGACTCTGTTCCAAACCTTTTTCTTTTTTCTTCTTTCTTTCCTTTTCCTTTCTCATCTGTCTCTCGCTCTCATCTCTCTTTTCTCTTTCACTCCATTCAAACTCAATCCTCCCCCCCTCCCTCCCTCCCCTGTGTCATGTCTCTCTCCCCCCTCCTGTAGCTTCAGCGAGAAGCTCCAGGCGACGGTGCGCCTCCTCGCCCCCAAGTGTAGCATCACCTTCCTCGTCTCGGAGGACGGCAGCGGGAAGGGCGCTGCCATGGTAACGGCTGTGGCTCAGCGGCTGGCTCTCCAGTCCCGGCTGTTAGAGGACAGTGACGGTGAGGACGAGGAGGAGGAGGAGGAAGATAAATAAGAGTAGAGAAGATGCAGAGACACAGTCTGAAATCATTTGGTTTTTAAAGCTTGATACTTAAACACAGCTGTGATTGTTAATACGATGGAAACAGAAGTGGGAGGAGATACTGAGACTAATTCAGTGAAAACAGCAGAACCGAAAAACTTTTCAGCTTCGGTCACTGGCTTTGCTCAGTTTGTAAATGAATGTTTTAGATAAAACAAAACGTGATCAGGATTAATTAACCTTCAACAACAACATTCACAGGCTGCTTATAACAAACCAGTAAGCGCAGTAACAGCAGGGTGTGGAGGTTCTCTGTCACAGGAAAGCAGAAACGAATTGTTGTAAAAATATGTTTTAAATACCAGAAATGAAATTCCTGTCATTCAGAACGAGCCCTTTTAGAATCAGATGAATTATATTATTGAATTTTAATCATTGATTAAATTAATGTGCAGATCTCTTTCATGTTGCAGCTGTTTTATTTTAATAACTTCAGACGATGTATCATAACCTGTAATAAACAGCTGCTCTGTTCTGTTCCTTCATGTTTCTCCTTCACTAAATGTCACAGGAAGTTTTTTTTTTTTTACTCTTTACTCCACAGCATTTGACAGATTTAGTCACTAGTTACTTGGCAGATTTAGATTTTGTGATGAGGCTGTGAATCACTGTTATGGATCAAAATACCCATTAAAACAAGCTCCACAACACGAACATGCTACAGAAACATTAATGCATTTTTTATTGTAATATTTCTACTTTTACTTTAGTAAAACATCTGAACATCTGATTATAATACATCATGATTTATTCAAGTAGATTCAGCATCGTTAATCTGCAGAGTAACTAAAGTTCAAATGTAGAGGAGTAAAAAGTTTGATCTGTGCCTCAGAGTTGTTCTGCTGTAAAAGTATAAAACAGCTGGAAAAATAAAGTAAAAATCAAAGTTGCACTTCAGTACAGAACATGAGTAAATGCGTATTAGAAAGCAGCCACGCTCCAGGTTTGTCACGGTGTATTTTACTGTGTTCATCCAGCGCAGCGTCTCATAGGATTTGTGTGTCTGTCTGTGTAGAGATGTGTAACCGTCACAAACAGAAAACTGGCTTCAGTGAAACGTTTGCAGTGAACGTGGTGTTGAGCAGCGAAGCCTCGACGCTGCAGCAGAGGACAGAGGACAGAAGACAGAGGACGGCAGCTGCAGCTGAAGCCTGTGGCTCCGTCTGTCTGTGATGCTGCAGACGCTCTGCTGCAGCACGAGAGTCGAGAGCCTCTGCAGCCTCTGGGCTCCGCAGCTCTACAATATTTATTAACACCTCATTTCTCAGCACACACACACACACACACACACACTGTCCAGCGCAGTGTTTGAAAGAAAAATGACCGAGGTGCTGCTGAGATGTGGCAGTTACAGTAGCAGGTCAGTGAGCTGCTGTGGTCAGAGTCTGAATTAAACACACAACAGGCGACAATGACACTTTACAACACAGCCTGTGATTTACAGCATGATCAGGTACAAACTAAATACTTCCTGGTTCCTGCTGGTGCTCAGATGTAGGCGCAGTGGAAGAATGTTGTACGTAATAAAAGTTTCATCAGTGCAAACTCAACATTTTCTCCGTCTGTCATTTTGCTGATTAAACGTCGCAGTTTTTTTTACTCGTAGTTTGTTTCTTTTTTTTCTTTTTTTAATTTTCACAGTGTGATATTTGAATTTAAAGCAGCTGAATTCTTCCACGGCTGCTCAGGATTAATAACGTCAGACAGACTCAGACGTCAGCCACAGAGGTTCTTTCACTTTTAATACTTTAAGAACATTTTTCTCTGTAGATTCTGCACAGTTCAGTTTTCAGGTGCCTGGTCTTTACTAGAGTTTTTCCTCTTTGTGCTTCTTTTGCTCAACAACAGAGAAAAAAATATTGTACTTCACTGCTCTACATTAATTTGATGATTAAAATTTGAATTACAAAACATTTTATTAAACCTGGTTCCTCTGTATATGTACACACAAACAAATATATAAATATGTGTATGTGTGTACATAAATATCTATATAATCCCGTAGTATAATAAATAATAATGTCGTGCCTCTAACAGGGCTGATGTCTGCGTGATGAACACACTGACCTGAGTATTTTTCCAGTACCACCCTGGTACTTTTACTTCAGTAAAGCATCTGAAAACTTTTCCCTCCACAGTCTGAAATCCGCCTTAATAACAGCTGACGTTGCTGCTCTGGTTTATTTTGACCTTGATATTTCGTTCAGAACAAATTTGAGCAGTGAAACAAAGAGGAGGAGAGAAACCATGAGGCCGGAGTCACCAGCACAAAGCCTGGTCTGAGTCTGAGTCCAGGCCTGCCTCTACACGAATGTCATGCCGGAGCCTCGTGGTGGGAGGGGGGGAGCTGGCTTCAGCTTTGTAGTTTAAACAGACACGTGCTCTGCCCCCCCCCCCCCCCCCCCCCCCACTGGTGACAACTGGTAACAACAGTTTATGCTCCCTCTCACCAGGATACATGTGTTTGAGTGTGATCACGTTTCTCTGGGAAATCAGCCGAGTTCAGCCGATAATCAGTGATCAGCTGAATCAGGCTGATCCAGACACACAGCCACTTCACTCTAAGACTCATATTTATACATGTGTTTATTAATGTTAATAATCTGCTGTATAAACAGATAATGTGTTGTAATAATGTGAGTATTGAACTGTGTGTAATAAACACTGTAACGTGTCCTTCAGTTCAGTTATAAACCTTTGTTAAATGTTTATATACGACTCATAAACGATGAACAGGGAAACTCACGGTGGCAAACAGATGAACAGCTGCTGTATCTTGTTCATCTGGAGGCAAAGATCTTTGTCGTCTGATCACTGAGGCTGAGATGTGGGTGAAGGAGGAAGTGAGTCCCATTTATTCTGAGTTCAGAGAGATAACTTCACATGAAGCGACTCCACAGAACAATGAAGCGTTCTGCTGAACAGATGAAGGAAAACTGGGAAAGCTGTTAAAGGTGGATTATTTATTTAAGATTATTCTGATTTGGTCCAGGACTGTGAGATCTGATGAATTAGTCCCTCTGCATTTACACTGGATGATTTTTTAGAAACAGATTCTTTCAGGTCTTCTTTTTTTTCTTCATTACAAGATTTATATAAATTTGAAATCAAGGTTCACATCAGACTGTTATGATGTTTAATGTAATAAATTCTCTGTGGTACCTATAAAATATTTATTTGTTCCTACTTAAAGATACAGTGAATAAACAGCATTTCAGAAGTATAATATATTGTATATATAGTATATACTATATATATAAAATGCTGCTGAGTCATCGATAGATTAATGATCTAATAACCTCAGAAATAATAATAAACATTTAAAGAATGAACATTTGAATGAATATTTTTACTTTTGATACTGAAATAAAAAAATACTGTTACTTAAAAGAACTTTTACTTGTAACTGAGTTTGTCTGCATTGTTGTTCTGGTGCTTTCACTTAAATAAAGTTCTGCATTAGTAACAATAATCAAATAATATAAATAACATAACTAATTCTGCTGCTGAGAACTTTTACCTTTGTTCTCTTTTTACTGTAGCAGAGTCAGTACTTCTACTTGTAATGGAGTGCTTTTGTAGCGTGTGCTGTGAGTACTTCTTCCTACGCTGTAAATTAAATGCACTCCTTACATGGATTATAGCCTGATGTGTTGATGCATTTAAGCCTTTTGTTGTCATGGTTATAGATCTGATAATTAATGTTAATGAATATTTAAGCTTTATACTCCCACACAGGCTTCGAACACGCAGATATAATAATTTAAAGCTTAACTACAGGGAAACACGTGGAGATATTTTGTGCATGAAGCCTGTGTTATTAGTCTCCAGCAATGACTGTGTGTGAATACAGCAGCTAAAATATTTTTAGACCTAGTGTTTGGATGCTGTCATTACAAGCTGATGTGTCTCCACTGTATTTTTAACCCAAGCTGTGCAGACTGAGTGTGGATTCACAAGTCTGTTTGCTTCACTGCGGCCGTGATCAGTCTGTTTCCTCCAGACTCTGCTTTACAGCCACCACAGACCCTACAGGTGTCACTGTGATACACACACCACCAGGTAAAAGTTTTACAACAGCAACAAGTCCAGTGAAAAACCTTAAAATGTCAGCAGTAAACTGCCCCGGGTTAAAAAAACAAAAGCCTTTTTCAGGGAGGGATTCAGTGAAGGGTTAACTCACAGCTTTCCTGGAAGTAAATGAATATTTGGAAGTTAATGCAAACATTTCCTGCACGTGTCGCAGGTGTTACTCAGAAAAAAACCTCCATCTGTACAAAGGCAGCGATGGAACAAACTTCAGCCTCTGACGCTTCATCAGGACAGTGATGTTCTGTAGGACGTGGACGTGCAGGACGTGGACGTGCAGGACTGTGTGCTGCTCTCAGCTCAGTCAGAGCTTCGTCCTACAGCAGGACGATGACCCAGAACACTGGAAGAACAGAACCAGACGGCGGCTTCACATGATGAAGTCTCCAGACCTGAACCACACAGAGCTGGTTTGGGATGAACTGGACTGAAGGTAAAACCAAAGCAAACTCAGATGTATTGATCTGTGGGTCAAACGTTCTGATCAGTGTTTGATTACCACTGTAGAAAAAATGTCAGGAGTGTGTTCGTCTGCTGGATGAGTCCAACATTCAGACTGAGTGTAGTTCAACCACATGATTCAGTTTAAAAAATAATAATAATCTAATTTCAGAAACATTAAACAACACAAATTTCAATAACAACTGGAAAAATGAAGCTGAACTAAACCTTTGACTGTGGATGTTTTACCATCCTGTATGATCCTGTTTGTTTACACACTCTTAACTTCTGTCACATTAACCGCTGCGTTAACTTTTTACTTTTCCAAAGTACAGTTTTGAAGTACATGACTTTTCTGCTTCTTTATAATTCAAAGGGAAATACTGCAGTTTTTACTGCATCACATTTCTCTACTAGCTTTAGTTAGATAAATAATACTAAATATAATTTCCATATATTTACGTTATGAATTCTAATAAAGTTGAGATGAGTCTTTAAATTCAGCTGCACCTTCACCATTTGTTTAATACATAAAGTAAAGCTCATTTTATTTGGTGCTTTTTAACAGAAATCCTTCTCCTGCGTTAAAGCACCTTCACTGGAGTAAAACCTCCGAGTCCTCCTTCCACCGGGGCTCGTAGCTAAGCCCCGCCCTCCGATTCCGTTTCAGGCGGAAATACGTCACATCGCTGAAGCTAAAGATGCTGCCGTTTCACTGTGACTTTAGCATTAAGTTGGACTCTGTGGCAAACTTTGGCCACACCTAGATCCTGTCCCATTTCCACTCAGAAAAAAAAAAAGAAAAAAAAAAAGAAAAGACAGGCTTTTATTTTTTTTTTCTTCCTCCTCCTCTGGTGCGTTTGTTTGTGTATCGGCGAGTCCCGGCGGTGTAACCGGAGAGGGGCCTCAGAGAGGGAATGCAGGACTGCAATGGAGCACAATGCAATACAGGTAAAGCCGATATAATTTCCAAATAAATGTGTTTTTCCGTGGCGTTGACCGGCCGCTCTCTGTGACCTGTTGATGGGGGAAATATTTGGACCGTGTGTCGCTGTGAACCGGAGCCGGATTCCGTGTTTTATTTCATTTACTTTGACCATGTCGTATTGATTGTTTTCCCATATCAACCAAACCCAGGCTCGGAGAGTTGCTCTGACTGCAATTACAACTTTATTCAACCAGGCTCAACTTTTTTTTTCCCCCCGGAGGCGGAAAATAAGCCGCAGATATTTGTATTTTTCGGGGGAAACGATCGGCGGTGACACCGAGCTGTCGCCTCGTTTGTTACCGGAGACTCGGTCGTTAAATTCCAGTTTAATATTTCTGATATTTTCGGCGTGTTAATGATTAATTTCTTTGTGTGTCCTGTCGACAGGCTCAGCTTCTGCTCTGCCTTACCAACCCCCACCCGCAGCCAGCAGCACATTACAGCTGAATAAAATTCAATTTATGGCCGTTTCCCTGAAAATATCAGGAAACTTTTCAGCAGCGAGTCCACCTTTTCAACAACACACAAAAAAAAAGAAAAAAAAAAAAGAGAGAAAAGGCGAATCGTCGCATCGACATTTTTCTTTTCTGGCCTCAGACTCCAAATTAATTTCTACACCGACGTGATTTTAAAGACTGAAATATTTGTCGACAGGGGCGAGGTGGAGCAGCTCTGCTGTTGCTTATAATAGGAAGCATATTGATATTATTATCAAACCGGCCCCCCCCCCCCCCCCCTCCCTCCCCCGACATTTTGTCTCCGGCGTAATTGCCACAGTTTAAGGAGGAATGTTAATATTGTGTGTGTGTGAAGGGTAAATGTGGAGTTTGTGTACTTGAAATAACGAGGATTAGTCCTTCTGCCCCCCCCCCCCCCCCCACACACACACACACACACACAGCTTCAGGAGAATAAACCAACAAAGTCATTTATTTTGACAGAAAGCCTCCATGTGTTGGGGGGTAAATATTCCGGTGCTCGTTGTATGTGTGTGTGTGTATATGGGAACCTTTAATCTAGATAAAAGTAAATATATATATAAAATATCTGTGTTTAAATATTAATTTATTGCAGCATTAACACCCCCGCCCCCCCCAACCAAGTGGTGAACTTGTGAGCTTTCTGAATAACAGGATATACCCAAGGTCAATACTGAGTTTATTTATTTATTTATTGTTTGTCCAAAGAAGGGGACATTTTATTATTAATATTTGTCAGAGTTTTTTTTTCTCTTCCTTCCTGTATTGAAAACTGTAAAAAAAAAAAAAAAAAAAAAAATCTCACTGCATTATTCCCAGAAATATCACGAGAACTGACGTAGGCAGGATGCAGATTAAGGGTTTCCATTTTAAATTCTTTCTGTGTGTGTGTGTGTGTGTGTGTTTTAGACAGAGGGCTGCCTCTCACTGCTCAGATTATATTATGTGGCTTTTATTTTCCTGCCTGCTCAGCCCTGCCTCGTTTCCACCACTAGGCTGGAGCACAGCTTCAGCTGGCCCTCCCCCAGGCCCAGGAAAAAAAAAAAAAAACTCTGTGATATTCTTACAACACTCCGATAGCAGATAAAAGTAGGTTTATTATACACTATACTGAGTGGATGGTAGTATTTATCATATATTCTCTCTGTAATTAAGTTAAATATACGTATAAATGTCCTTCTGAGGCTGAATGTGTGTCTGCAGAGCTCACCACCGACTTTATCTCACTGTGTTGTAGTTTTTCCTTCTTTTTTTTCTGCCTTTTTATCCATTAATTTCTAAAACTCACTGGATTAATTCATTACCCAGTGGACAAAACTTAAACTGGAAATAGTTTTATAATGAATTGATTATTTTTTATGTTGTTTTTTTTCTTTTGTTTTTGTGAATGAAAGCGTTTCTTTATTTCTTTGTCCTGTTTAACATTCACCCAGCGGCACACTCTGTTTTTCTTACCTTATTCTGATCTTTCCCATGTCGTATATGAGTTTAATAAAACTTGAAAACATCTAAATGTCACACCACAGATTCACACACAGACTTTAACCTAATAATATCACATAAATATGCTAACGATATTCCTGATTTTATCTCCATCTGTTTCTGTCAAATTCCAAACAAAAACTGTTTCAGATTCCTAAAATAATTCATTCATGGCTCAGACTTTGTCTGTAACACTCAGTGTTTGGTCTTAATCGTACTTTACTTTTTCTGGTCAGTGGTATCGAGAACACTGATCCACTAACAGAGACTTTGTCTTAATCTGTCTTTAATACTTTTTCTAAACGATTATAAACGTTTTTATTTCTGACCTAATATCTGTGGTTTTCCTGTGGTGGCTGATAATGAGTCTTATTTTATATTTGCTTTGTTTTTTTCTTGTTCCTACTTACGTGCTTATTAATAACTTTAATATTTTCACATATAAAATGATGTTTGGTAAATTCCTAATATTTTGTCAGTAACACTCACTGATCACAGACAGTTATGTTGAGCGCATTAAAAATCCTTAAAATCATGTAGAATTCTCCTTTAACACTTCTACAGCTGTTTGTCGGGATCAGTACAGACTTTATGTTATTCCTCATCTTTCTGTATAACTATAATATTTAGAATACAGTGACCAGTAATGATTTGTCCTTCCCACACCTGGTAATAATAATAATAATCCTATAATACTCCGTCAGAGATGAATACTGTCTGCAGTCCTCTGTAGTGGATTTACTTATTGTTTTGCTGGTGTCGTATTGAGGATAATCCTCCTTAAATAAATCGAAAGTTTTCCTTCAGTGGAATCAGTGGAGACTTTAACTGTTTTCTTTATTCTCATAAATTAGTCAAACTTTCCTTAAATTCATCTGTAACACACTCACAGAGGATAAAGTCGTGTCTGTCGGCTCCAAACTTTATACTTTATCGTGTAATGTTTAAGGTTCTCGCACAGTTCACTGGATTAATATTAATATATTAATATTTTGTCTGTAGCGGTCGACAGTAACTGAAACTTGATTAGAATAAGCATAATACTCCTGTGTGGACCCACAGTAAAAACTTTACATGACTTCATTTTATTCTTTAGACTTGATTTTGTTCTGGATTTATAAAAAACTAATTAAAACACGTAGTTAAAGGCTGACACCGTGTCTGAAGTACATATTGATATTTGTATATTTTGAATGCAGACACATTGACAGCGTCTCTGTGACTCAGTGTTACATCTGTGCTGTTATAATGCGTCCGTGCTGCTCTGTACTTATTTTATCTCTGAAATGAGACGATAACCTGTCTTTAATATCTTTGTGAAATGAGCCTCTGGGTCTCGCTGCGCTGACTTTACTGAGTTTTAATGATGGTTTGATCCGACGGCGTCTGTGTGATATTCCTGTGGGAACTTGCAGCGCGTCTGCAGGACTGATACCGGACTTTATTTTCCTCTGGTGTGTGTTTGTGTGTTTAAATGTTCTCATAATCTTTCTGTACGGGCTTAATGTTGTGTGTGTGGTGCATCATGATGATGATGTTTCCACACAGACTCTGTGGCGTTTCCTTTAGTCTCCTGTGGTTCAGCTCCTATAGCAGCGTATGGAGCCGGGCTGACATTCAGCACTGACCTTGTCTAATTTAGTTTGATTGTCTCTTCACTTTATTTCTCCATAATGTTCCTGTGATGCAGACATCACGTTCCTGCTGGGGCTCAGAAAGTTCCTCAGTCAGCTCCGATAGTGATGTTGTTTTTCATTAGTGTTTAGTTTTGGTGTCCTGCAGTTTTCCCACAGGACCACAAAGTGTGTGTGTGTGTGTGTGTGTGTGTGTGTGTGTGTGTGTGTGTGTGTGTGTGTGTGTGTGTGTGTGTGTGTGTGTGTGTGTGTGTGTGAGACTCCACAGTGACGTCATTAAACATTATGTCGCAGCTCTGTGTTTCATAGCAGCGTTTTAAACGCGCTCTGGTTTTAATGCTGCTGTTTGACTCGTGTGCAGCTCGTATGTATATTTTCTGCTGTGACATTTATTTAGTATCTTTCTAAAAATTGATCCTGGGCCTGCTGCAGCTGGTCTGCAGAGCTACAGCGGGCGGGGGAGGGGGAGGTGTGTGTGTGTGGTGGGGGGGGGGCAGGCTGCCTGTGGTGGGCTATGGGTATTGGGTGGGGGAGGGTGTCCTGGGTGGGGTGGGGGTGGTGGATGATCAACACAGGAGTGAGAATTTGAGAATATTCTGCATTTAGGCGGCAGGCGGGAGGCGAAGGGCGACGGGAGCCGCTGCGTCCAAACATCACAGCAGCTGCACGGCGAACGCAGGCTCGTCTGTGAGACGCTGTCATTCAGAAACACGCTGATCCTGGCACACACACAGCGGAGGAAATACTGTACACGCATTTTATTTAGTGAATCTTCACGTCCCATCTACCAGGAGTAAATGGATAGCAGCTGCAGAGCCGGCCACACCCTGACTTTATACACTAGGCCTTTTATTTCTGCTGGATAATGAGCTCGGCGAATGTGACTTCTGCCTGCTTTAATTCACTTAAAATGAAAAAACGAATCCGCCACGCTCTGAAAACTGCTCAGCTTCACTGTGAACGAGCTGCAGCCACGAGGTGATTGAAAGCAAATCAATCAGGAACAGTTCAGATAATCATTGAGCCACCTTGGTCTGATATCAGCTGCTTTTCCTGCTCACATCTACACAGAACAAGAGCTCAGAGGATCGATAGATTTATCAATCAGAATAAATCAGCAGCAGCGACCGTGTTCCAGCCTGAACTTCAGTCACTGAGACGTATCTGTTTAATATTCGGGGTCGTGTGCGGCTCGTATGTTACAGCCGTGCGTCTGCAGCTTGTGTTTCGTGTGAAACGGTTGTAATTCGGTCTTTTCTGGCCTCCAGCTCCAAACAGAGGGTCGCAGCGGAGCGGAGGCTCCGTGATGGATTCAGTATCAGGAAACGGCTCCGTGTTCGCAGCAGCAGTGTTTCAGTGTCTCAGGATGGAAATGTCTGAAGCTGAAGCGATTCGTCACTTAGATGATGGACAGAAAATAAGTTTTGATAATCGAATTAAGCAAAAACTACCCACAGTTCCCTGGTTCTAGCTTCTCAGCCGTGAAAACAGAACCATGGTCAGCCGAGGTGACGAGGAAGCAACAGGCAGAATAATCTGACGGAGAGTAACCAGGAGTTTGGTGCTTCTCTGGACAACAGATGCCATGTTTTCACAGAACCTCCCTCTAACCTCAGAATAACTCAACCTAAAGCCCAAAAACTGAACTGAAACATTAGTCAGAGCTGGAGTTTAAGAGCCTTTATAACTGAAACACGATCTGCTGCAGCTTAGAAACAGAGACGATGCTGGTTCGAAGCGAGGGCGATCCATCATTCTCATCTGCCTCAGTTTGAGCTTCACCATTTCACAAACCTGTAGAGTCCAAACTGCTCACCGTCCTCCTGACAGAAACACTGCTCCTCATGTTTAAAGATTACAGCAAAGAGACCGTGTTTCGTCAGATGGGTGGATGCTGATGGGCGACAGGTATCTGCCTCAGTCAGGCTCCATCCCACCTATGGAGGCCTGTGGATCCAGCAGCCTCAGACCTGAGCGAAGCCGCCTCCATGTCTTTGGCGTGTTTTTATGTTTTAGCTCCTCCCCTCAGACTCCTCCGGCCCGGGGCTCCTCGCACTTCCTCTTACAAAACAGTGAAATCAAAGCTGCAGGTTTATTCGCCGAGCAGCAGCAGAGACAGCGCCGGCTTTCAGATGTACGAGCCCACTCGAGGTGCGTTCAATTTATTGTTCCAGCCGTGTAAACACCCACAAACAGGGAGCGTTAGCTGCTTGTGGAGTCAGGTCTTATTTATGTAACCCGCTGTCATAAATCACAAATGTTCTTCACAGTCTGCTCATCACATCCACAGAGTAAACTCACAGGAAGCTCCGTGTAAACGGAGCTGGAGATGAAATAAATCCTCGAGCTGACATTGGTTTTTGCCAAATGACACAGCCGCCATTTTGGGGACAGAAAAGAGGAACCTGGACTCTGAGAACGTCTGCTGTCAGGACACATTACAGGTTATTAACAGGTTATTAATGCACATTAAGCTGCTCAGTTCAGATATTCTCTCTAATTTACGGATCAATCTGCTGATTATTTTCTCTGTTGCTTCTTTAGTCTCTTCAGTCTGTAAATGATCAGCTGGAAATTTATCACGTGAATTTTGAAAATGAAAAAAATAAAAAGATAAATCAGCTTCAGGTGTTTTAATAAACTGTTCTGTGGCAGCAGCCTCTGTGAGACCAGCTCGTCCTTTCAGTCCCAAAACGGTGGACGAGCGGAGAACGTTTGGTGATCAGTGGCATCATCATCATCATCATCATCCTCATCCTCCTCAGTGCATGAAGTGAACACTTGAGCAGAAACCGCACGAACGTCAGTGCGTTGTTGTCATTTTTGTCAGGTTAGTCACAGAGTTACGTAAGTGGATGAAGAAAATGAGTCAGAGTCGCCTTCATTCTGCACTGAGACGTTTTTCTGAAGAGGCTTTGATGCTGTTTATCCTCCGGCTGCTCAGTTTGCTGCAGAGGACTCAGGTAACAGCCCGTCCTCGCCATCAGTGTCTGTCTCCAGTGATGCTGTCACGCTGGGATATTTATTGATCAGAGTTCTTCTCTCGCCTCTCCAATGGGAGGATTGTCTTTTTCTCTGCTTCTTGTTGTGGTAAATTGATCATCTTTGGGTTTGATGTGTTGATTGGACGTTTGACAGCGTCTCCTTGGACTGTTTGACCTTGCGAGGGACACGTCTCAGTGTCCTCTGACATTAAATGGACTGAGCTGAATGATGCTTCCTGAGTTTTGAACCTCAGAGATTCTGCAGGCGTCTCGTGAACCAATCAGAAAGAAATCAGATCTGATGATGCAGCAGCGTAAAAACGTCACCACAAACCAACGATCTGAGAAATTCATTGTTTTCAGTTTTCTGTTTTTAAAGAGTCTCAGTCGATGAGTGTGTGACGGCAGCTCAGTGTGTTTGGGCTTTGCTCTGGGACACTGGACATTTGAAGACGTCACCGTGGGCTCTGGGACACTGGGACATATACATACTGCTGCCAGCCGGCAAAATATGAAAACATGCAAGTTTCCCTCACTGAGCAGAAAAAGAGCGACGAATTCAAAATGCGCCAAAATAAAAGCAGAGTCTTAACTCGGGCCTGGGAGGAAAGGTCACATGACGCACATTACCCAGCATACCTCTGTAAATTGAATATGTTAACCTTAGATTCACACTCACACACGCGTCTTCAGCATTTTACAGCAGATGTGAAAGTCCCGTCCCGTCTTCGTTCCTCTGGTGTCAGATTTAATGAAACTCTGACGTGCAGACTAATTCGTGTTCCTTGTCAAAGAAAAGCTGGAAAACAAAAGTCAGACTGATGAAGCTCATTTACACGTCGGATCCTCTGTAACGAATTAGACGCTGAATGATTAACTACAGCCGATGGTTTTATGGTGGAGTCATGCAGCTGGGCCGGAGTGAGAGTCAGACAGCACTATAATGTTTGTTCGTTTATCCTTTTGACGACTGATGTGTTTATTTGCTTTACACATGGAGGGTATGAAGGCGTTTAGAGTCTGTAGCTGTGAGCGCGGCTGCTGCGCTGCACAGGAATGAAAACAGGAAGCTGGAAGCTTTTCTCTACAACCTGCTGCTTCTTTCTTAATTCATGTTTAAACAAAGGATCTGGAGGAGAAGTGTGACACGGATCAGACGGGTTCATACATGTTAGATATCAGGCTTCTGATTATTGATAATGGTTCTGTTAGAGCAGGTGTCCTCACCTCCGTCCCTGTCTCTGTCTCCGGCTCCAGACGTCATCTGAGCGTGTTCTGAGTCAGTATCAGGTCCTGCAGACACGCCGCCGCCGTGCGAGCCAGTGTGAGGGGTTAATTTTTAACATTTTCTCTCCGAGTTGTTTAATATATTACGATATCCTGCTCTGAGTGCTGTTTCTACGTGTGAAAATACGGCCTCGCTGCAAGATGGTGCAATTTTATCATCAGAGGTGTTGATGCCAGAGGTGGATTCTGCAGAATTTATGGTTTGAACACACCCAGGAAAATAAAGGGGGGGAGGGGGGGCTGTGTGCACTCAGGCACTCACATTTAAATTTCAGAGTTTCATCACTGAGGTATTTTTTTAATACACAGAAATGTCAGATTGTCCTGGAGCTGACGTTTCATGTGGCGTTTGAACATCATCAGAACGTGAACTGGACGTTTGCAGCGTCAGTGGGAAAAACTTTTCTTTCTTTAAAAACTTCATCCTGAAAATTTAATTAAAAAAAAAATAAAGATTAAAACCTCGTGATTATTACATGAAGCTGAGACGGAAAGAAAAACGAGAAACGACAGGTCAAAGTGTCTGACACTGACGTTAATGAAGCCTCTGAAACCAGCTGCTCGTTATTATTCTGTTGACTGTTTGTTTGTTTGTTTGTAAACAAAGCGTTTAGCTCCCCCTCACCGGCGTCCCTCTGCTGTCTTGTCTCTCTGTCAGTGGTTGGGTGCTCCCTCCTGCCAGCGAGGCAGCTACGCCTTCTATAAGTCGGTGAGCAGCAGAGCTCGGCCCGACGGGCCCGTCCAGCTGTGGAAGCTCGGGGAGTTCTACTTCATCCGCTGTGGCCCGCAGGATCCCGTGTGCGTCGCTGAGGTGAGATACCTGCACCGACACAAAGTCACGTCAGTGAGCTTCAAACCTGGACACTGACCTTTTAGTTCTTTAGCACCACGTTTGGATTCTTACAGGAAACGCAGCTGAAATTTCCAGTTTTTCAAATTAAAGGTTCAGTCAGTGAAATGTCTGTGTTTGTACACAGTGGTGAGTTTTTCAGACGTTCTGTTGAATCTCTGTGACGGTGCTGATGTTTAACAGCTGCTGATTCTCTGTGGGTTCACACCGAACACAGACGCCTTTCACGTTGTGTGTCAGATTGTTGTCGTGCTGCTGTAACTGTTGTCTCTGACCAACACAAACTAAACCTACTGACGCCGCAGATCGGATTTTAAATGGGTCACGTTCCCGCTCCGCTGCCGGCTCACACCAGCTATAGAAGACAGATCGTATGTTGTATTGAGTCTACGTCCCACGGCAACGCTAAATTTAGTCAATTCAGGTCATGAGCTGAAAAAGGACGGACACGTGTTAATGAGACTCATTGTACTGTGATTGATCAGAATGGGAGATGTTTTATCGTTTTTAATCGGCCTCATGTTTCGCGTCTTTACACGAGGCAAACTAAAGATTTGCTGAAATTTAAAACATCACATGAACGGTAACTCGGTTGCTCCTCACTGTTTCACTTTCATCAAATTATTTTGAATTCAGAGACGTGAAATGATCCGTCCTCATTCCTGCTGCTCTGCTGGTCTGACGTCTTTGTCCCGGACGAGCTCACGTGTGAAAAGGTGGTTACCTGAAAACAGGAAATGAGCTTCCATCAGAGGGCGTGTACCTGTGGACGTCAGGATGCGTCTGATCAGTGACCTGGTCGCTGACGTGTATGTGAACACGCTGATCGGCAGCGTGACGTCTGTGGTTATATGAGCGTGTTCTCCTTCTTCCTCGTGTGCAGGTGACCTTACTGTGGGAAGACCAGACACGGCGCCACCTGCTGGCCAGCGCCAGACTTTACTTCTTACCCGAAGACACACCAAAGGGCCGGACCAGGGAGCACGGAGAGGTGGGTGCATATGGTTCATGTGTTCATGCAGCTGTTTACTCTTCTACCATTCACACTCTACAGTCTGACCAATCAGCTGCCTGAACACTGAGATCAGTTGGTTGAGTCCAGTGTGGTGTGGAACAGAAACCTGCAGCCACACGGCCCTCTGTGGGCCATGTCCACAGTTTGGACACCTCTGGTGTAAATGGTCCCAGTCTCCTCCTCCTCCTGTAGAGACTCACTGACAGTGAACGTCTCCCTGATATAATCCGGGGAACGCTTTAAGAACATCTATTAATAACGTTGTCAGGGGAACGCTGCCTCCTTTTTTTATCCCGTCGTCTTTGGCCAGGAATCCGAACAGGTTAACCAGCCGCCTCAGTCTCAGCGTGTGGATCAGAAACTTCATGTTCTGTCTGAGCAGCTTCAGTCACAGTCACATCTCTCAGAGAACCAGGGACACGACTTTAAATCTGAGACAAATAAAGCGTGATCTCCCAGGAACAGGGTGAGAGAAGGAGCATGGGATGTGGATGAGTCTGCTGCTGCTGCTGAGTGTTTCTGATTAACACAGTTCACATGCAGGCTGCAGCTCAGGAATCAGACTAATGTATTACCCAAATGTAAATCCCGTGACTTGTCTGAAACCAAATTTTCCACATTTTGAGCTGATATTCCGCTGTTGAAGTCTCTGCTCAGAGTTTTCGATTTTCCTGGTGGAAAACTGAGCCTTTGAAAGTTGCTTTCACAGGAGTCGTCGCCCAGTTTCTTTCAAAATAAGACTGAACATCTAAACGTTGGTCAGTTCAGCGTTACGCTCAGCCTCCTGCTGTCCTGCACAACATTCAGGCTTAATCATTACATGCTTTCATTCATCAACAGTCAGTTTTAGTATAATGTTTATATTAAGTAAGTTTAATAAGTTGAGAGGAACCAACGTGTAAAGCTGCTGCTGCGTTTACTGTCACTGAGTGCCTCTGTGGCGGAGCTGCTGAGCCTGAAACCTCTTTGCTGTGGTAATGAGCTCACACCTGGCTGCTGTGGAGCAGGAATGTGAGGAGCTCTCACCTGCTCGCAGCCCAGGGGAGGTGGGGGTTTTCGGGGGTTGGGATCAGTCGTCAGCGCCTCGAGGACCGAACAGGATCCCGGCCGACAAACTGGAATGGGAGGAGACCTCGGCGGCTCAGGCTGGCGTGTGTTAACTGTTTGTGCTGAAGGAAACGTCGCCTTTTACACCAGACGCTTTCTCACCTGTTGGAAATACGCTGCTTGGTTTAGGTGAGGGGCGGAGCCTGGGTAGGTCGAGCAGGAGGACAGCGACCTGCTCTGATCGCACAGCGGCAGCTTCTCAGTTCATGGCTTCAGGTTTAAAAAGACGATGATCGTGATCAGGTCAAAGACGGAAACTCCTTTAACCTGATTCGTTTCTGTAAACGCACAACAAAGAAAGTTTTGGGGCTCATTCTGCCGTTAAACCACAGCAGAAGAAGAAAAGGTGATTCAGAGAGCTGCAGTCAAAGCTCGGACGATGGAGAACACGTGGAGAACACGTGGAGTTTCATGTGTTCATGTGAGGAAGGTTCCACATGGAGAGGAATCAGATTCAGATGTTTCACATCATCAGCAAATAAAAAGTCGAATTTCCAAACGTCTGCAGGGGTTTGTGTGTAATTGTGGGTCCTCACCTCGCAAACACAAAGCAACAAGTGAAACGGTTTCGCAGACACACACGTCGCAGCCTGTGTGAACAGATCGGAACTCAGACGTCGCAGATCTGACGCCTGCTGAACCGAACCCAAACCGGATTACTCACCGGTCGCAGGCGATGTTTGGAAAGCTTGTTTTGTATGAAACACGTTTGTGAATCGTTTCGAGTCGGATCTGTTCCCTCGCCGATGTTGTTTGTTGTTTGTTGTTTGTCCGCTCAGGTCGTTTTGTTGCACAGATTGAAAATGCAAACAACAGCAGGAGGATGAAAACCGGCCTCAGACTCTGAGCTGCAGAGTTTTACTGCTCGTCAGTTTCCTGCTGCAGCGATGAATCAGGTTTAGAGGCTATTTGTACACATTTCCATTCCCTCCACACACACGCCGCCTGCTCACTTTATTAGGTACATCCAGACAATCTGCTGTAATCCAGTACAACAGCTCTGCCACACTGACGAACCTCACAGTGATGAAGAGGCCACTGGGTTTTACTTGAACTCAGATGAGTTTAAATTTTAAAATATGGAAAGAAGGAAAGAGTCAGAAAACTGTCTGTGACAAAGCTGTGCTTGGCCACTAATTCACAGATGCATGAAAAACATTTCAGTCTGGCACAGGGGCCCGTCAGGGTACTTTTCACAAACTTCCTCTTTCGTTTTTAAATGTTGCGTCACGTTACATCGACTCTCTGAGCAGCGTGGGCCCGCGGACTTCATTAAACACTAAGATCAACATCAACACGATGTGTCACAGGACAGAAACTGTGGGTTATAAAAACATCTCCTGACGGTTTCTGTAAGAAACACGGATCAAAGCACGAAGCAGGTTTAAAATAACTGGTTCTGACCGAAGAGCTGCACAACTTCAACCAATACAGAAGTAAGATTCTCAGGAAAAGGTGAGAGGCAAAAAAAAAAAAAGATGACAGAAAAAGAAGATGAGAAAAAGAAAGTGGTGCAACTGGTCAGGTGACTTTTTGCCCCAAAGTTAGTTTAACAGTGAACAAACGTTATGTAATCAGGCAAATAGTCCCTGAAGTTTATCAGAGTTCCAGTGGCTGCAGGAAGGAGGGCTGAGAATCTGACATTAAAACATTAAACATTAAAACGTTAAACATTAAATTACTTAAAAAAAAAAAAAAGATTTGAAATAAGTGCTCGCCCACAGAGGCCGTCAGCTTTCACCTCACCTGAGCAGGTTCAGCCTTATCTCTCACACCCTGCACGTCTCTCTGCGTCCTCACGTAAACGCCACGGCTTCGCCAACACACCAGCCGAGACGGTTTCCTCTGACAGAGTGAGAGTCGACACGTGTTCGGCTCGGTGCGTTCACCTGCACGTGTTGGAATACGAACGAGCAGGTGATTGTTGACCAGGTGAAGTGTGGGAGGAGGAGGAAGGAGCTGTGGAGCTTTTTAAAAACTGTTCTTATGATTTTCAGGATGAAAAAATCCGAAAAATGCAGCAATAAGATCTGATCTGAAAAATGAGCATATTTAAAATGATTAAACACATCAGTTCTGTCCACAGCTAACAACACCTGCTGTAATGTATGAGAGATTGAACCTACTGTCTGTCTGTCTGTCTCTGTCTCTGTCTCTGTAGGATGAGGTTTTGGCGGTGTCCAGGAAGATGGTGGTGCGGGTGGAGGATCTGGTGAGATGGTCGTGTGTGCAGCCGTCAGGTTGGAGCAGTTCAAAGCTGCAGCCGTGCGGGGCCAACGGCCTCCACAAACCTCCACTGGGCAACGACGGCAACAACAGCAACAACACACCGGACAAGAGCAGCGAGCCGCTCAGAGACAAATCTGAGAGTAAGACGCACTGACACACACTAATCCAACACACCCTGAGACTCACAACTGGGCTCACAAACCAGCAGGCTTAACTGGAAACGACAACATTGTGTGCACAACATATTAGGACGTTATTGATCCCAGATTGACATTTGGTTCTCGTGTGTCTCGTGTCTTGTTCTCTCAGACGGCCTGGTGGAGCGTCAGGGCATCAAAGTGCTCAGCTACCCACAGTACTGCCGCTTCCGCTCCCTGCAGAGACGCATCCAGGACGGGGCGAGGGTGCCGGGGCTGCAGGACCCCCACCTGCTGGCCCTGGGAGGCGTCAGGGCGCTGCCCAACACCCGCGTGATGTACTGCAGGGACACGTTCAACCACCCGACGCTGGAGAGCAACTCCATCTTCTCCTGGCAGTTCAGTGAGTGAAACCAGTCAGAGTTCTGCTGGTACCAGAGCATGAAGCGTGGTTTTTACAGGGTTAGGACAAAGGTCCAGTTGGACAGCTGTGTTGCACTGGACTGTGTGTGTAGTCCAGTCCAACACAACAACAAACTACAGCCTCAGTAATAAACATACGTCTCTGACGGCTGAGCTCTGATGTTGGTTCACATCAGGTTTTACAGATTAGATTACAGATAATCTGGTTAAACAAACTTTATTTGGGAATGTGAACACAATATAATAAACGTTTTTAGATACCGATAAGTTTACAGTTAAAGTTGAACTTTATTTTCATTAACATGACAGTAACAGGAAGTTTAAGTTACTTTAAACCTGCAGTAACTTTTTTTGGCCACAAGGGGGAAGAAGACACAGGTAGTGAAGGCGACACTGACGTTTCATGTTCAACTTTGTTAGTAAACAGTTGTTTATTTTCACATCTGTCAGTGAGTCTGAGTCCAGCTGCTGGATCTCAGTCCGGTGTCCCCTCCCTTTCAGACGATCATCGTGTGTTAACAGCTCATTTCTGCTTAAAACAAACAGCCAATAAAATCCATTTTTGCAGGTTCAAACAAAAAAAAACCAAAAAAACTTGAGTGAGCTTCAGAACCTGAAAATCCTCTTTCACAAGCCCAAACAGAACTGAGAGCAGTGCCGCGGTTCCTGTACGTGTTTGTGTAGGTGGAGATCAGAGGATTTTCAGTTCGCTCAGTTTGTTTTTCACAGTTTAAAATATAGTTTTCATCAGCACCAATGGATCCGATGAATCACTGATCCACTCAGAGAAACACAACACACAAGAAGGAGGAAGTCAAAACACACAAAACAAAAATAATAATGATAGTAAATATACAGGAAGTGGCTACAGCAATTGTACAAATGTAAATGTAGAAAAAGTGATGTGTGAGGTAGTTCGCTGTTACAGACGACGCAGCTTAGGTCAGTTTGACAGAAGCAGAAGAAGAAGAAAAGGCGGGAAGCTGAGAAACGAGCCGCAGCGACTGCAGGAGGCTGTGTGCACGGTCAGCGCACGTACACAAAAAATAAAAATATAAATATAAATCCTGTAGGTTCCAAAAGTCTGGGACCATTTTCCCGCTCAGCTAAAGGGAGACGTGGTCTCAGACGTCCACAGTGACGGGATCAGGATGTTTGGCCTGTGATGTGCAGTGACAGACACTAAACCTCCGTATGAGCTTTTAAGTAACACAAAGTAAAAGACCTCACACAGCTCAGCAGCGTCACACACGTCAGGCGAGTCCGTGCATGAACTTTACACAACTGTGTGTAACAGAAAAACACGACTCACACGTTAACAACTTCATGGATGTACACATGAAAAGACGCCAAAGTCAAAACTGGACCAAGATCAAAGAGATTAAAACACTCAGTTTTAGACCTGAGGTGTAAATAACTGCTTCCTGTGTTTGTGTGTAACGCTGCCACCTGCTGGACGCTCCTGAGACTCCCTGAGCTCGATGCTGCAGAGCCCATTTCTGTGTGAGTGTGTGTGTGTTCCACAGAGAGCTGCTGTCAGACGTTTTTCCGCCTTTGATTTACGGGATTAACGGGATTATTTTACTGTGAACCTCAAACCGGAAACCCAGCTGAGTGTTTCAGCAGATTTAAACGTGTGAACGTTCGGAGAGACGGATCCACCGAGCGATTCTTCTTCCCACAGAAAGGTTTCATTCAGAGGGCTGAAACCTTTGTTCGAGGCAGTTTACTGACACACAGACTACATGTACACACAGTTTGTCCTGCTTCACACTGTAAAGCTTTAAATTCACACAGAAAAAATCTAAGTGTCTGAACTCTTCCTCCTCTTCTTCCTCCTCTTACATTCTTTGAATGTTAATGTTGTTTGTGTTGTTGTTGTTTTCTTTCTGCAGGATGTCCGTCTCTCAGTCTTCGAGGACGACCTCGCAAGAGGAGAGGCCGTGACGGCAAAGACTCCCCGAACTCCAGCCAATCAGAGTCCTGGATCGAGAGGATGAAGGTTCGTTCTTTAAAATATTTGATATTATTATTTGATTCTTCAGGTTTCTGTGGTGTTTATGAAGCTGTTTGTTCCAGTGAAGTATTTTAACCAGACTCTGGGTCAATTCTACAAACTAAAATCATGAGTTTCCTGGTGTTTGAAGCCTCTCAGTTAACACAGAGGATAAAATCTCCTGGAGGTTCAGCGGGGTTCGGTCCTCTGATCAGTCCAGGACCAGTCTGACCCCCAGTCTGCACCAGTTCAGCAGCAGACGGATACTGGTTTCATCAGAACAAGTTTTCTGATAAAAAGTAAAAACTAGTGATTAAATGTCTTTAATCAGTAAAAACACAGGAAGTGGGAAACGAGGTCAGTTCAAGGAGATAAAAGAAAAACAGATTCTCACACTGTGTGTGTGTGTGTGTGTGTGTGTGTGTGTGTGTGTGTGTCTGTGTCTGTGTGTCTGTGTCTGTGTGTGTGTGTGTGTGTGTGTGTGTGTGTGTGTGTGTGTGTGTGTGTGTCTGTGTGTCTGTGTGTCTGTGTGTGTGTGTGTGTGTGTGTGTGTGTGTGTGTGTCCCTCTCCCTCTCAGGAGAACGTGATGGGCAGCGTGGAGGTCGGCTGTGAGGGCAGCTGGCTCCCTCACCCTGAGGAGCAGCTGTTCCTGGATCAGCTCTACGCCTTCATGGACCGTCACGGCTCGCCCATCCACAAAGTCCCGAACCTCGGCTTCAAGAAGAGTGAGTCTCTCTTTTCTTTCTTTCTTTCTTTCTTTGCCCGACGTGTTTGAGAGGATGTGGTGTGTAGATAGGGCGGTTTGAAGTGTTTTTCTGTGTGTGGTTGAAAGACGAATGTGTTTTTCTGTTTTTCTTCCTCTGTTTTTTTAATATTGTGTGTAACTTGTGGACGTTTTAATGAAGGACCTTTAAAGTCAGAGCGTTTCTTCACATTCTGTTGTACTTTTAATCCAACACATGAACGTAGTTGTTATCCATCAGTATAAACTCAGGAGCTTTACTGAGCTGGATTTGTTCAGTTTATCTCTGAAGCTCCATCAGACTGGACGGGAAGAGTCTGACCCACCGTCCTCAGGTCTCACACAGTCTGGACTCTGTCTGCGTGTCTCTGTGCAGAACTGAAAATATATTTAAAAAAAAAACAGGAGGGTCTGTTTTTCAGGGTGTTTATAAAGTCGAGTGCATTTTAAAACGAGTTTGTTTAGTTGGACTGTGACTGTTTTATCTCCTGATTCGTGCTTTCCTCTGCTCTGCGTTTCATATTTGCGTGTCTGCTCTTGTTTGAACGTGTCCGTCCTCTCTGTCCTCAGTCGACCTCTTCCTCATGTACTCTGTGGTCAAACGGCTCGGAGGCTACAAAAAGGTGAGTCGCCTTAAGCATCGATGGCTCAGGATCAATGATCTGATCCTGAATCAGATCACTCAGAACCTTTTTTTATTGCTGTAGTTTGAGTTCAGACCTGATCGTCACCATGTTTGTTTGTTTGTGTGTCTGTGTTTGTGTGTCTGCGTGTTTGTTTGTTTGTCACAGGTGACATCGGACCGCCTCTGGAAAGTGGTTTATAATGAGCTGGGTGGTTGCCCCGGCAGCACCAGCGCTGCTACCTGCACCAGGAGACACTACGAGAGGTCAGACCCTCCCACTAACCCCCACGCACCCCCCCCCCCCCACACACACACACACACACACAAATGCTGTGTATAACCCGTGTAAAAGTTGATGCACTGATCCCTCAGTAACTGTGTCTCAGGCTGATGCTGCCTTATGAAGAGCACCTCAGAGCGGGAGGAGCAGAATTCAAAATCCCAGAATCCCCCTCACCCCCAAAGCCCAGAGGCATGAGAGGAAGGAAACCACTGCAGAGAGGCCGAAAACCAGGACCCAAAGCCAAGGAGAGGAAGATCCGAGCCCCCGCTCCTCCCTCTCGTACTGTAAGTGACAGACCAGCTGGTTCTCTGGTTTCTGAACTGCAGTGTGTCGGACGCTATGTTTCACTGGGTTTACTGGTAAAACTGGTTCTGTCCTGTTTGAAAAATGCACACAGCGACAGACTGAAAGACCCAGAACTAACTGTTCGCGTTCCCTCGCTCTGAGCAGATCATGAACCCGAACGGCACCATGGTGGTGAAGAGAGGCCGAGGCCGGCCGCCAGGAACACGCAACAAGGCCACGCTGATCGCTCAGGCCAAGCTGCAGGCTCAGCAGCAGGCTAAAGCCAAAGCAGCAGCAGCAGCAGCAGCAGCAGAGACTCAGCAGCAGAGTCTTCTGCTTCCAGCCAAAGGCAGAGGTGGACCGGCCCCCAGCAGCACGCACAGGGTAACACCCCCAGCTCTGCAGCCCCACAGGGGCAATCCCAGCAGCACATTCACCTGCGTGTTCACCTGCACTGTGCTCACCTGTGACCCCGTGTCCTTGACATTTTCTTCTTCTCTCCCCCCTTCCTGCAGCCTGTCCAGCCGGCCATCCTCCCTGTCAACATGCCTCTCACCCCTGAGCTCTCCCCCATGTCTACCCCCTTCCTCCCCTTCCAGCCCAAGCCAAAGGAGCTGAAGCAGGACCGGGGGGAGTCCGTGGCTCCTGCTCCAGGTGTGCTCCTCTCCACTCTGCCTCGCCACTTCGTCGGAGGATCTCTAGGCGGCTTCAGTCCCATCAAAGGCGTCTGTCCTCTGGATGTCTTCAGGAACCGCATCAGCCTCCAGAGAGGCCCGGAGAGCCCGGCGCTGACGCCTCAGGACCCGACGCAGCACCATCCGACCGTCTACACCCTCCAGCCCAAAAGTGGAAGCCCGGATACCCCTCATCCCGGTGGGGACCAGCTTCAGCCTCAACCCCACCCGCTCCACCAGCACCACAACCGCTGCTCAGGGTGTAACGGGGACGAGGGAACCCAGAGAGGAGGCGGCCGGGACGCCAGGAACCGGCCTCCTCTGCCCCCTCTCCGGGTCCTGCCTTTGAACCTGGACTGCAGCGTGCAGGTGTGCCAGCTGATGAGGACTCGTCTGGACTCGTCTCAGTTGCAGACCTTCACCCGCCGACTGTCCGAGGCTCTGTCCCAGGACCTGAGCTCCAAACCCCCCTGTTCTCCCATTACCCCTCCCCCCGAGCAGGCGCTGCCGCTCAACCTCAGCAAACGTTTCACGGTCAAGAGGCCGAGCACAGAGGGACCGGAGCCGAGCCGGGCAGCCGTCAACGGAAACTCAGAGCAACCATCATCCAAGAGACCCAGGTCGGGCTGCACAGAGCAGGCCGAGGACTTCGCCCTGGGCGGCCGGTCCAGCTCTGCAGGAAGCGGAGGAGGGCAGGACGTGGAGATGAAGAACCAGGAGGAACCCGCAGACCTGAGCTCCCCGAGCAGGATCAGGGCCTTCCTGCTCGGGCTGCCGCCCTTCCAGGTGAAACTGGAGGAGGATCTGAACGGGACGAGGTTCGGGAAGTTTCTCCCTCCGGGATCTGACGCTGAAACCCAGAGGACTGAGACCGAGAAAGGGGAGGGAGGAGCGGTAGTAAAGAAAGAAGTCAAGAAGGAGGAAGAGGAGGAGGCCGACGTAGAGCATGAAACTGAGAATTTGGAGCAGGAGGAGAAAGGTCCCACGCCCTGCTCTGTCCCGGCCCAGCAGAGCTGAAGAGAGCCGGACCCTCGAACACTGACACACTGTTTTTAGCATTATTCCCTCTGTTATCAGCAGCTTCTGATGAGAAAACTGTCAGAGGTCTCAGATCAGCCGGAGGTTTGTCGGCTCGGGAATCTGGGGCTCGGAGTGGCTGATGAACACGCAGAGCGGGGGGAGGAGGGGTGTCTCCCTGTCCCTCGTCTCTGACATCTGAACTCACAGCTTGTTTCCCATTTCTCCTGTTCTTTCCTGCTTTTCTCTGCAGTTTTCCATCACGCCGTTGATTGAACTTTGCAGAGGAGCAACACAGAATCATGACAATCACACTTTCTCTGCTGATTTCTGTCTTTAGGTAAAAAAAAAAAAAAGAAACAGGAGTGAGACTCTAACAAACACTGCCATAACCCTCACGACACTATCAACTCCACTATTCAATGTTACGCAGAAACATTGAATAAGATCCATAATACTTAAAATAAAAAAAAAATCAATATTACATATATGGGTGATGCTATGCATCAAGACTTCATTATTAGCATCTAGAGTGTACTGTAGTTCTGTAGTTTCATTTTTAAAGTTGTACTCTACGTCTGTAGAGAGATAGTTATTTTCTGATAAAGTGTTTAGATGTTATGTGGAGCTCAGAGTGGAGAGCTCCTCCGTCTTCACCTTATAGCTTGTTAAGCGTTTCTATAGTCCTGCTCATTAGCTGAAATTATATTAACTTCTTACACATATGTGCCTTAAAAGGCCGCGATCTGTCTCTTCGCCGGCTTCAAACACAGTCACTTAAAGAGATACCTTGATGTTGGACCCGTTCAGTTTTCTTTCAGTCCTCAGCGGGACTCGGTATCTTTGAGACACGAGTGTGGACACCTGAGCTCCTGTGAGACAAGAAGCCAAAGTTCTCACATTTTAAATGAGAATGTTAGCGGTTAGCATTAGCAGCTCGTCTGAATCAGACACAGTGGAAACACCTGTGATCAGTCAGACGCCACCAGATACCCAGCCCTGCTGTTTGCATTGTAATGACCACTGTGGCCACACGTCGGCGCCGTCGGCTCGTCTTCATCACCATCACTGTTCAGCAGATAAATCACATCAGCACAGGAGGAAGAACAGTCGAAGAGATCGTACGTGAACATGTAGCCCAAACATTCAGACTACCTCAGGTTCCCTCCACCTGTTTCACCTGTTCCAGGGGGGTGGAGCTTATCCCAACGTGTGTGTGTAGACGTCAGTGTAGGACGCTGGTCTGTAAACACACACACTGACCCCACGTCCACCTGGTATTAAAGCATAAGGCTGCGCTGTTATTCTGCTTTAACTCGACTTTAAATTTTAAATTTTTAAAAGAGGCAGAATTTGCTGGAAGAGCTGCTCACTCTAATTTCTTATCAAACAAACAGGATGAAGTAGTGGATTTGGTGGGGACTATTTTCAGCGGCGGATTAATCCACATTTAGAACATCTGTAGCTTATAAACATAAGAGACGTATAAATGTTCTCGTCTCAGAAACAAAGAAAGAAAACGTGTCCAAACGGCACAGACGTCATTTCCACCTGAGATCTGACGAGTCCTGCGTCGTTAACCTGAGTTAACCCGCGCGCTGTTTTCCACTGACCCGCCTCACTTCCTCCTCCTCTCATTCAAAGTGCCAACACAAAACACCGAAACCGCGATGTGACAAAAACCTTGTGTATCTGAAAGAATTCACATGTCAAGGTATTTCTTTCCTCGCAGCCTTTTCCTTCGACTCTCGGTTTGTTTTCACAGACGATGGTTCAGATTTGCACACCTACTGTATCCATGGGCTTCGTTTGGTTTTTGCATATTTATATCTGCCATGTTGTTGTTTTTTTTCCTTCTTGCCAATGTTTTATTTTATTTTATCAGAGTAGTGGAATCAACTACGACACCGAAATTAACTGGTGCTGTTTATTCTTAGATATGTAGCCATATTGTTGTTTTGTTTTGTTTTGTTTTGTTGATAAAGCTGCAAACGTTTCATCTCAGCTGTTCATCCGATTCCTCACAGCCGAGCGTTGTGAGTGTGAGCGAGTGTGTGAGCACAGAGGTGAACTCGGCAGGTCACAGCTGGGCCGACGCACCAAAGCACGTGTAAACCACCTGAAACCACCAGACTTCATTCAGCGTCACGGCGAGGAGTTTCAGGATGCGCTGATGATTTGACTTTATGAAATGTCACTTTTCACGGTCGAGGAGGAGGAGACAGTAAAATACCTCCTCTCTTTCTTTTTCTGATTATTTCTTTAAAAAGTCATATTTAAAAAATCAATGCAGTAAAATTTAATATATCTCACAACAGGTCTGATCATCTTACAGCATGATAAATGTTTAGTGTCTCAGTCTGCTTCGTCCTGAACCTCACTGCAGTAAGGTGAGGTGTTTCTGAGCATGCTCAGTCTGAGGCGCGGCAGAGGAAATAAAGCAGGAGCGTTTACAGCTGCTCACACCTGAGGGGCGGGGGGTGCTGAATGGAGCGTGTTCTCCAGAGAGTGTTGCATTATGGGTTGTTTGCAGCTTTAATGTTGTGGATTAGCCCCCCACCCTCCCAGCTATAAACACTTGCACTCCTTTGTGCACTCACACTGGGAGCTTCCCAGTCAAACCACAGCTCCACTGGACCAGTTTAATCTCAGAGTGTTTCAGTCTGAATCTCCTGAACCTTTGTCTTAGTTAGTTTGGATTTTTTTTCCTGCATGTCTTATGTTAATGACCACGCACCGCAGAGGGCTGAACGCCCGGGGTGTCATTTAAAGGCGGGGCTGGGGGCGGGGGTGGGCGGGGTTTAGTTTAGAGACGAGCAGCATGTTAAACCAGTCTGAGGGTTGAATAGTTTTTCTTCTGTTCTTGGTTATTTAAGCTTTAGTTTGTAAAGGTTTCTTTAGGTTTAATTCTTTTTTTTTTTCCTTTGGTAAAGTTAAAGATTTAAATGTTTACATTTTGTTATGCATGTCCGAACAGATGTTATATCCAGTGTTTTGCACACTACATCAGCATCAGTCTTGAACGGCACTGCTCGTTAATGCAAAGGACTTCAAATTAAGTGCCTGATACTTAAAGTGTAAATTGGAGCAAACGGATGAAAGTAAAATTTGCTCGTTAGCCTTCAGGCCTTTGACTTGAACAGCGGCTCCTGCTGTGACGTCTCGTTGCACCTGTGCTCAGGTGCAGGTGTGCTCTGTGGGACGTTTGGTTACACGAGGGGAGATTTTCCCGGTAAAGCCGCAGCAGGACGCTCGCTCAGCTCCGCGGCCTCTGCCGGAGCAAACTGGACCTAAAGGACCCGACAACAGGGACACCTAGTGGCCGCCTGGGCCCGCGCTCAGTGATGCGATCCATCCAGTGAGCAACATTCATGAAGATAAATGATCAAATTTTAAAAAATAAAGGTGCGACGTGACATTTTAACAGCTGTGATTCTTCTTCTCTGGATCTTTTCAGGAGCCGCAACAGACTAATAATGTGATTATTGATTAATCAGCAAATTATTTTCTTGATTAAACAGTTTATCATTTAGTCTGTGAAATAGTAAAAACTGTCCTGAAGCTGAATATTTCTGCTTCTCCTCATGTGGATCAGCTGATTTCAGCTGCGACAGAAATGATTGTTTTCAGTTCTGATCGATCCAGCAGCAGAGGGGTTCATGGGAAATGTAGTCTGAATGTGGGAGAAGTGACGGCTGTTGAAATGCTGCATGTGGCACCTTTAAAACCGTTGGATGTTAAGAACCGATGAATGTCTCAGTCACATCTTCCTGTGATCTCAGTTTTATCACTTCGTCCCAGATCAGCTTCACAGCAGACGCGTCCTCGCTTCGTTCACTCGAGTTCTTTTCTTTGCAAACGGTGCTGAACTTTGGCCTCGGAGTCAGACTGAGGAGAGCGGGAAACGTGGCGCTCTGTGATCCTTCATGTGATGTGATGTGGTGATTGCAGATCTGCAGCACAAACTCAAGTTCCATTTTTTGTTTCTATAAGCGGTAAACGGCTGGCAGTGTCAGGTACCATTCCATTTTAACACTGTATATTTATAATAAAAGTAATCTGTTAATAATACCTGAGCAGTGTTTGTGTTTCTGTCTCAGTCAGGAGATAAAGGGTCAGTTCATGATTATTATTTTTAAATAAAGTTATAATTTAGAGGTTTGGAATGAGTCTTTTAAAAAGTCAGCTAATTTTTCATTTCATCATTTCATTTTTTTAATTGACCTAAAAAAAGAAGTTTGATGGAAAAGTTGTAATATTGGAAAATCAAAATTATATTTTCAAAGAAGAGTCAAGCTGTAATTTCCAAATGTTTTCATTACGTTTCAGAAGAAATGTTAATGTATGAGAAAAGTTGCAATGATGTGGGAATAAATTTGTTAATTAAGAAAATTTGAAATGAGAATAAACTTTAGTTTAAAAATAAAAGCTGTGGTTAAGTTGTAATATTATATTTTATAAATCATAATTTTATGAGAAAAAATCAAAACCTTTTCAGAATAAAGTTCCTGTATTATGACCATTATTTTGTAAAAAGTTAATAATATTACCAATAATAATAAGAAGAAGAGGAATTAGAAAAGTTGGACCAGAGAGAGCTCAGCCAGCCTTAAAGCTGTTTCTCTGAATTTCCTGTGATTCTTCAAACCAAACAGCAGATGGAGGCAGAGACAGGGGGAAGTTTACTGGACACTTGTTTCGTGAGCTTTTATTTTGGAGATTTCTGACATTGTGACCTCTGACCTTTCTGCTCTCCTGTCTGTCACTGTTAATTTAAATTTTTACATTTTCTTTTAATCCTAATTCCCCGATTCATGACAAACTTTGTTTAAAAGTATTTTAATCTCTGTGTATTTTAACAACAATAACAACAACCCAGAGGTCTGCACTGTTTGTGGTTAGCGAGCTAACTGGTGGTGTTCAGGGTTGCCATGGTGGTTCACTTCTCACCGGGGTTCATCGCCATGGTAACCTCACCCTGCACAGCTCACCTGCTGTGGAGCAGGTCGTGTTCGAGACGACAGGAAAAATTCAAAGTGTCTGAAAATTAAATTAATTCACAGTTTTATATAAATGTTCTCCAGAGTTTCACAGAGAGATAACATGTTCAATCACACACACACACACACACACAGACACACACACACACACACACACACACACACACACACACACAGAGTAGATAACTGTGTTCCTGCCGCAGACTGAGGAATGTGTTCATTTCCTCTTTGGTGTGAGTGTTTACACTCTGCATGTTTCTGAAACAGCCTGAGAATAAAAGTCCCGGAGTGTGTGTGTGTGTGTGTGTGTGTGTGTGTGTGTGTGTGTGTGTGTGTGTGTGTGTGTGTGTTCATGAATAAGCATCATTGCAGGTTAATGTGGACTTGGACATGTAGTTTTTGTCCTCATGATGATACAGTGTCTCTGTCCTGGTCCAGGTCATTGTAAGCTAACTGCAGTGTATTAAATCTAACTGTGCTGTTGATATGATGATATGATGATATGATGATATGATGATATGATGATATGATGTTATGATGTTATGATGTTATGATGTTATGGACTCAGCGTTAGCCGGCTGAGTGCAGCTCTGATGACTGAGACTCTGATGTGACCACAGACTCTTGGTCTTGTTTGTTTTTGTGGGTTCAGGATTCTGTGTCAGTCTCACAGTCCGAGGTCCGGTTCTGTTTTCTGGATTACAGAACCCACCATGGGGCTCCGTCTCATTGGTTTGGTATGTGAGTTGTATTTTTCCTGCACAGCCAGATTTTAACCCTTTGAGACTCATAAATATTTTCTTCTTTTGAAGTTTCTCCTCAGTGTCTGAGAGTCCAGCTCTGTCTCTGAGAGTCCAGCTCTGTCTCTGAGAGACCAGCTCTGTCTCTGAGAGTCCAGCTCTGTGTCTGAGAGTCCAGCTCTGTGTCTGAGTCCAGCTCAGTGTCTGAGAGTCCAGCTCAGACTGTGACTGCTCAGCTGGAAAACAAAGAAAAGTACAGTTTTACAGCAGCAAAGACACAAACGCTCTGAGCAGGAAGTCTTATCATATTTCAGTGTTACACTGGAATGAACATCCTCATTAAAACCGTTTTAGAAACTGGTTTCTGAAGAGTCTCCAGATTTACCTCTGAGAAACAGAGGAACTTAAAGAAAGACTGAGAGAGAAAAGACAAAGAGAAACAGACAACAGATGGAAACTGGACCTTTTCTTTCCTTTTGTTTTCCATCTGTCCACCTGTCTCCTTCTTCAGAGGCATCCCAGTATAGAAGCTGATCAATAAATCAATCAATACCCCTGTGCTGCAGAGAAAACAAAGAAGGAGCAGCAACAGGAAGTGAAACCGACGCCAGTTTGAAGCCTTTTGTTTCTTTCCTCACTCTCATGTGAGAAATATTCACATTTACTTAAGAAAAATTCTCCGTTCTTGAAAACATGAAGTGATTTTTCCTTCCTCTGAGTCTCGTCAGCAGGAAAGTTTTTTCCAAAAATCTAAAATTATGAGAAATCTTTTCACTTTCAGCAGAAGCTCCGACCTGATGTCTGAAGGACGTGGAGCTGCTCTTCGTGGCTGTTCAGTGGATTAAAACTCACTGATTTCCTGAGTGTTATTTATTGCTTCCTGAAGCTGGAGGCAGAGTCGGTGTAATCTCCACCGCTCAGTCCTGACAGGATAATTTACCCAGTCGGAGCCTCCATTAAGAAAAGTCAGTTTAGTGTCAGATCACTGTGCAGAGCTGGGTCTCATTTAGACGAGAGGATTTACTCAGAGTCCGTCTCGTCCAACACAGCTGCTGCGTCTCCAGAGTGTGGACGAGTCGTCTGATTTAATATATCACTGCTCTGCCTTAAATCCAGCAGGTAACATCCCCACTGCTTTCATTCAGGATATAAATAATATATATAATCAGCACACGGAGATTCAGATCAGTCTGTGCTTTCACACACACACACACACACACACACACACACACACACACACAGAGCTGTGTTTGAAGTGTCCTGTTATAGGATTTCATCAGACACCTGTCAGTCAGTCTGATTTACAACCTGATGCTCTTTGTCTCTTATCAGAATCATATAACCATCGCTCCTGCTCAGAAAATGTTTTTCTTATGTCAGAAATTTGCTTTTCACTCTGCTCATCTCTTCATTCCCATAAAATCATTCTCCTGAAGCCTGGTGGGTGAAAATCTGCAATTATTTATGATTCCATGATGCACATATGCTGTGAGGACAGAAAATATACTCACACCGTACCTTTGGTGTGGAGGTTTTTTATTTATTCAGAAAGACCAAGTCCTCCGTCCTCTGGTGCTGTGGACTTGTTTATGTGTAAAGCCTGAGCAGCGTCGCTTCTCTGATTATTTTCTAAAAATAAGGGGAACAAGTTATTTCACATGCAAATAAATGAGTGTGTGTGGATGAAAACAAGGGAACCGTGGAGCAGTGAATGCAGCGGAGCAGACAAAGCTGAACCATGTGAACTGAATGGTGGACAAAGTAAGTTTCAGCAGGTTCACCTTGTGCTTCATCGCTGTTTGTGCCAATTAAAGCGCCCACCAGCGTCACCGCCCCTCCCCTATTATCCTCTGGCCTCAGCGTCGAGCTCGGAGAGCAGAGGGAAGGTATGTGGGCTCCGTGCCAGCCGGGCCTGGGAGAAAAACACCGAGGCTGCCCGTGTGGGGTTCAACTCCGAGGCAGGCGGGTTACCACGGCAACCAACCGGCGCTGCCAGACGGGGGGAAACCTCCTAAATGTCAACTTTTCCTGGAAACAAGAAGAAAAGAACCTTTTTCAGTCCATTGCCAATGTGGTCTACAAAAACCTTACAAAGGGCTTTGACAGAAATTCTTGGACGCTCAGATCAGAGTTGTGTTTATATGATAAACCTTTAATCTAAAATGATCAAATCCCGCTCCAGTTTTGTAAAGGTTTTTACAGGATGTTTGTCCTCGCCAAGCCTGGTGCCTTCATTACCCACAGGCCCTCTCATCCCCTCTCAGCTGAGCCTGAAATGTCCTGAAAAGAAAGAAGTTTTTAACCCACCAATGTGAAAGATGGTGAGACACAGCAAAGTTCTCCATTTCTGATCGGTCACTGCAGGAGGCCCAGAGTGTTTCCGTTTCCATGTCACACATAATATTTGTATATTTGTGCTCTTTAGTCCTGATGCTCTTCCTCCTGCTCTGAGTCATCTGTGAAACACTCGCCTGGACATCATGAAGATCTGATTTGAACTCAGCAGATTCAGTCTGTGGTGGCTCCGGGACCTAGATCCTAATTAGCAGCCTGTGTCCTGCAGGAACAACAATCTGCAGCCAGAACCTACATATGGGCTCAGACGACCTCTCCTCTCTGAGAACACCCCCCCCCCCCCTCTTCGGTCGGAGCTGCAGCAGCCGGGGAGAGTCTGGCTGCAGATCGCTGAGGCAGATTAAAAGCTGACGGCAGTAATTCTGCAACATGAGCTTCAGTCGAACATCAGATGTGAGAACAGTCATTTTACTCCTTTTCTGTAGATGTAATGTAAAGTTTTGGGTGTGTGTGTCACTGATCTGTGTGATTTTAGTACCTTTCCTCTTCGCTTCTCTCCACACACCTGTAACTCATGAGTCATTTTCTTGTACTTCTTTAAGTGTCTGTTTTTCACCTCAACACCCTGATGAAGGATTTCTGCTGAGACACATTTTAACAATGAAAGACGTCCCTGCCCTCATCAGCCACCCACTGGTTTTCACTGACAAGACACAGAAAAGCCACACGAAGCCTGAGTGAGCTTATGTCACTGAGAGAAACTAAAGAAAATGACAGAGGATTCAGAAATGAAGTGTGGAGCTGAGGTCCTGCTGTTGTCAGCTGCACCACATGCATCTTGCTGACTAATGAGTTCGGTGCTTGTGGATTGCTGCGACCTGTGTGTGGTCTGGTTAGTGATGTTGAGCAGACTGAGGACATGTACATGCACGCTGAAAGAGTTTCTACAGGTCAGCGTGTGGGCTTCTTTGTTTGACTTATGAATCCGTTTTGAAGTTTTAGCATTAGTGCTTTAATTTTTAAAAAGAGGAAATGAGTTGAGTTTATTTCTGTTTGCATTGAAAGGAGAACTGACGTGATGACCCAACAGAAAATCTGACACTTTTCTGAAAAACAAAAGGGAAATTGGAAATGTTCAGAAGCCAAATCAGTGCGTGAATTTAAATAACTGAAAAGTTTTGTTTTATTTTTCCTGGTTTTATGACTTTTTGAGGGTTGTACTGTACATTTAACCCTCCTTGTTTTTATGTGTTATTCTGTCTCATCTACATCTTTCTTCTTCCCTTTGTAACATCAGTCTTTAAAAGTGCTTTATGATAAAAGCAGTAAAGAGAAGAGAGGAAAAGCAACAAGCCAACACACGGATCTATCAGGTAAAATCAGACTTTTTGTGTCATGCAGGATTTAACCGCAAGGCGGAGCTGTTGGCTAACGATCGCGATAAATCAACCTGTAACAGAACCAGCGAGCGAGCTTACTGTGCTAGCGAGACAAGAGGCGCGTGAAATGGACGAAGAAAAAACATTAACCGACAACTAACCAGTCCATCCAGCTCCATCTGGGCTAAGAGCGAGCGTGTGGGCGCATTTTGGTTTTCGTGGCAGGAGTTTTAAACACGTCCACAGGACGTACGTTGTCTGCAAACTTTGCGGCACTAAGCTAAAGTACTGTGGCAATGCTAGCAACAACAGGTTCGAGCCCCGGTCTGAGCTGCTCTGCGCGGGGTTTCCATGTTCTCCCTGTACCTGTGTGGGTTTGCTCCGGATACTCCGGCTTCCTCCCACAGTCCCAAAAACACGCACATTAGGTTAACTGGCTATTTTACGCTGTCCCTGGGTGGGTGTGTGCGTGATTATCTGTCTTTGCGTGTCGGCTCTGCGATTGACCGGCGACCAGTCCAGGGTGTACCCCGCCTCTCGCCCGTAGTCAGCTGGGATAGGCTCCAGCTCCGCCGCGACCCTGACGGACAAAGCGGTATAGAAAACGGATGGATGGATGGATGGATGGACGGATGGATGGGGGCTCACATGTCGCGCTTCCATCCAGAGGAGGCTGCGTGGGCTGAAGACAACCGCCTGAAGCCTCATTCCACCGAATCAACGTATTCTCCACCAGGTGACAACAAAACGAGCCCCGGTGACAGACTACATCTAAAACGAGTTGAGTAATTCATCAGCTGACTTTTTTTAATGGTGCAATACGTTTATGGTGTATTTCAGGTTATTGCTGTCAAATGGAAAGTCAGTAATCGATTGGTAATCAAATCGAGACCTCAATAATCGTAATCGAACCAGGAAATTGGCCCGATTAACCATCCCTAGTAAAAACCATGACAATAGACGGGTTTCCCATTTACAGGGGATCCAGGAACTGCACACAGCTGGGGGAGGACAACATGTTACCGCAGTGTCAAACATTGTCAGTATTTAGACATGAAGTAAGTTTCTGGAAACCACAAAAACACAGAGCTTCTTAGCCAAAATTAGCCAAGTCAGTGTTAGCTTAAAAACATTAGCTGATCAATGGCTGTAAGCTAACACAGCTCAAACGTTAGCTTAGCGTTAGCCATTAGCTGCTTGCGGCTTTTGCAGGTATTTTCTTCCATTCTGTGTTGAGTATTTCACAGTACCGTCAAAGATTGGCACAGATTTAAGGAAAAATAGAGGCAAGGTTTTTAGCTTTAATTACTTAAGCTTAAAGTTAAACCAGGGTCAAGTATTCATTCAATTTTATTTTCCATATGTTCTGAACTGTGTGCTGTCCTGTTGGCATATTTGAGATTTTTTCATTCCCACTGGCTGAAAGATTTTCTGGTCACGTCAGTAAGTAACTGGAATTGAACTTTCTCAAAATTTCCCATCACTTACTTTTCAGTTAGTGTCAGGGAAATTACAGGAAACTACTGGAGCCATAAACCAAACCACATTCTGAACACTCGACTTGTAATGAAGTATTTTGTGACTGACATTTCTACTTTTACTTAAATAAATGATGTGAATACTTCTGCCAGGCAAGGGACACACAAAGTATTTCATTAAATTATAAAATTCATTAGGAATATGGGGGAATATATCTGTCTGGACAGCCCTATGCAAACTTAATAGACATAGAACCAAGTCGCTGTCTGAGCTGGTAAAAGCTGAATAAAAACAGTAATAGTAGTTATACAGTTTATAAAATGTGAGGATTTGCTGCTTTTCTTTTTGTCGTATGTGATAATGAACTGAAAATCTTTGGGGTTTTAACTGCTGCTCAGACAAAATCAGTAATTTGACGACATCCCAGAGCTTAAGAAAACTGGACATTTTCACCAAACAGCTGGCAGATTAATCGGTAATAAAAACAACCTTTTGGTGCAGCCCAGTTGTCTCTGTTTTTCCCTGCAGTTGGATCATTTCCTTCCAGAAATCTTTCTTGGGAATTATTAGAAAATTACAGACCCATAAAATTTCCCCTATAAATGTTTTTCTTCATAACGTACGTTTCTTTGGTTTTGAGACCATCAGTCAGGAAATGATCCACCCTAAAATCTGACGTGGTTTCTGTTGTCTCTCTCTGATGTTTTTGTCCAGGTGTACTGGGTCACTCCTCGGCACTAGGACCCATCAGACCGATTGGTCGGTAATATTTCGGCGCTAGGACCCTCCGGCTCCGTGATCGTCTCTTTGTCTCCACCAGTCAGCGCCTCCTCCTCCTCCTCCTCCTCTCCGTCCTCTCCGTGGGCTCATTCCGTGTCTCTCTCCATCAGCAGCGGTCTGGATGCTTGCAGGGACAGAAACATGGCTGTGAATCTCGGCAAGAACAGACTGGCCCTGCTGACCGCCTACCAGGACGTCATTGACGAGACCTCGGACACCGACTGGTGAGTCCTGCGGCCGGCCGGCCATCGCTGCACTCCCCGCTGTCTCTCCATCTCTTCTTTCTCCTTGTTTCGCTGCGTTGCTCCTCTCTGGGCTTCTCTCGGGGTTTTGTCGTCCGGCTGGGTGCACGCCGAGGATGCGCAGGGCAGGACAGGGGCGCACCGCGCACCATCATCCGCATGAGCTTCATCATCAGACCGGACTGGTGTTAAACTACAGAAATACAGGCCGGGCTTTAAACTCTCAGCAGATTCGCCAGTGCTACACACACACACACACACACACACACACACACACACACACACACACACACACACACACACACACACACTGTTTAGACAGACCAGTTTTATCTAAAATTCGCGGCGCAGTTTCGCCTTTTTCGTAATTACGCGCATTAAGACGCCGGATGAAGCAGTGAGACGGTGGAAGTGACAGTTTTGTTGTTGGAAAACAGAAAGCAGCAGGTTTGTGGCTGTTTGAGCCCGAACCGAGCTGCACTGCTGCAGAGTCAGGAGCAATGTGCGCACTGGGCAAATAATTGAGCGAGCGGAAAGCTTTGTTTCCTCTCAGGCACCTGGAAGCGATTTCAGGCTTTAATGCGGCGCGATGCAGCGGTGCGCCGGTGAGAGCGCGTGCGAGGCCTGGTCCAGGGATACTGAGCCCCTGCATCCCCAAACCAGGGCGGGGAGGAGAGGGGCGAGGCCGGGGGGTGGGAGGGGGAAGGGTGGTGGTGGTGGTGGGGGCGTCCATCATCACTCTTTGTGGTCTTTCCTCATTCGGAAATGGTGCAAGAAGTGGCTGTGAAATACCTGCTGAAACATTTAATAATAAAGCGAAATGATTCCTCATGAAGAAATATTTATAAAAGAATAAGTCAATAAACAATCTGGGTTTGATTTCAAATCAATTCCAGCTAAAGTTGCAAAATAAAATAGTTTCCCTATCGTCCAACTATGGAAACCCAGCTTCATTCAGTGGGATTGTTGCTCTGTTGCAACCGAGGACAAAGACATGACACACACTTTTTAATTTGTGTTTGAAGTAAACCAGAAATAAGCTGAGAATATATATATTTAATAAATAACTAAATTGTGGACCTCCTGGTTTATCGTTGTGCTCAGGGTTTGGATGTGAACCCAGGACAGGAATGTTATAGGTGAATTAAAATGATGTCAAAGAAAAAAAAAAACAGTGCGCTGGGAATTTTATAGTACTGTTAACTTGGTTCGGTGTTTGGTGTTGCTGCCAGAGTCTCCTTCATCCTCCTTTTGTTTGTGTGTGTGTGACAGTTTATCAGCTCTGTTTAAGAAGCCTTGCACTTTTAAAAGTTAATGAAGCAGGTAAAAGCCATTAGAAAAGGTCATATTTGACTTTGAGCAGGACGGTAGCTTTAAAGTTAAACTGTAACCTGCTGTCCTTGATAAGCCAGCAGTCACTACTGTATCAGTATCAACAGTCACCGTCAGAGGACATAGAGGCTTTTCCACCTAACGACCACTGATTTCAGAGTCAGCGCAGGTTGTTCCGTGTTTCAGCTCCGATCCCGTTTTGAGTTGTTTGCAGCCGAACACTCTCAGACACCATCTTCACTGTGAAATGTGAACCTGTGCCATCTGTTGCTGGTCATTAGTCTAAATGAGGTCAGATTGCCTTGAACACACAGGCAGTGCTTCTGCTTTCAGTTTGTGGCCGTCGTGGTTTGAGGGACACGTCTCAGGGCCTCTCTGCCACCAGGGGGCCCTCAGACATGTTTTGCAGTGAAATAATAATAAGTTTTGGGATTTGAACAAATCAGGGCTAAGATTAGTTGATTAATCGATCAGTTGATTAGTCAATGGACAGAAAAACAATCAGCTGCCATTTTGAGAACAGAATAATTTTAAATAATAACTGTAAGCAAAATGCCAAACACCTGCTGGTCTCACTGTTAGCATTTGCGACTTGTCATTGTTTTATCTGATAGTGAACATGTTCAGGTTTCTTGACTGTTGCTTGATTTAAACTGTAATGAGTATTTTTAAAATCAGATCTCTGACCTTCTTGTAGATCAAACAATTCATAAATAATAATCAGATTAATCGATAATGAAGATAATTGTTTCTTAAAGACCTGGAACATGTTTGTGTTCTAACAGTCTGACACTGACTGACCTGCAGTGTGCAAACGTCACTGTTATCTGATAGTCTGGAGCCTCTGTGAACTGTGAACTGTAAAAGTGTAAGTTACGTCTGTCTGTAGTTCGTGTGAGTGAGAGCTGTCTCTCAGCCTGATGGTGGACGTTTCCTTTAATGGCGTCCACACGTTTGGTTTTTCTGTCCGATGATCTGGTGGAGCAGAGACGATGCTGAGGGCCTCAGGCCTGCCCCCGTTTTTCACACTTGAAGAGGTTTGAACAAAGGCCGAGACTTCCAAACACGGCTGACCCCAAACAACATGGGACACCCCCCCCCCCCCCCCCCCCCCCAAATAAAACACCCCCACCCCCTCTGTCCTAATCTGTCTGTTACTGTATCTGTCTGTGAGAGGATCTGATCTACCTCAGTGTCACAGTCACAGTCTGAGTTCCCTCAGGATCAGTTCAGAGACTCAAACACGTCTGGTGTCGAGCTCGTCGACGGCTTTTTCCCCTGGATGGAAAAACCATCGACCAATCAGAGCTTTGCAGGCAGGATTAAAAATCACCACCAAACAGAAACAGAGTAATGGCACAGAAACGGGAACAAGAGTGAATGAAGTGAAACAAGTGCAGAGCTGAAATTATCAGTCGATTCATCGAGTAGTTGATCGTTTTTTTTAATAATCGATGTTCAAGATATTTTTACAGTTAAAATTCCCCAAATTCAAAGGTACTGCTCCTCAAAGGGGAATATTTGAGGGTTTTTCAGCCTTGAATTGGCGGCCATTTTGTTCATTGACAGATTAATGATTTCAGTTATTTTTAAGGGGAAAAAAAAGCCCAAACATTTTGTGGTCACAGCTTCTCAGATTTGAGATTAAACCACGGTAAACTGAATATTTATGGAAGCTCTGATGAACATTTCTGAAAAGGTTCTGGTTTACAGGCTAAATGACGATCAGTTAATAGACAAAATAATCATCAGACTAATCGACGGTGAAAATGATCTTTAGCTGCAGACCTGAACAGGATGAAGAACCTCGTTGATGGAGATAATTTCAGAGATTCATCAGAAAAATCTCTAGTGTAAATTCTAATTTCCCTGCAAATGAAACGCGCTCTTAATTTTAGAAGGAATTAGCTTTAGGCTTGTAATTTAGTTTTTCTTCTTCATTTCCACCCGCTCGTCATCGTCTTCTTGTAAAGGTTGGATTTCTGTCCTCTGCTGCAGCAGCAGAATCAGTCAGGAAGCTGTTTCTTCATCAAACACAAAGCTGCAGAGGTTTATTCATTAATTACATGACGTCCTCGTGTAACGTGCGTCCCCTGTGAACAGGCCTTATCTCTGCCTCGCTCACTCACACATCAGCAGTGTCATCCTGCCGCCGCGCAGCTCGTTTCTCAGGCTGTGAGCTCTGCCTGACTCTCTCCATCGCCCGCGGTGGACGTGGACATGGACATGGCCGCCGTGACCGGCTCGGCCCTCCACACGCCATTAGCTGTGAGTGGTTGAGAGCAGGCTGCCAGGCCTGAAGTGATAACAAGCAGGAAGGATCCAGATGACGGATGAGTCGGCCGTGTCCTCAGGTGAAACTCTGTCTCTCCTGATGACAGGGAGAATGATCCTGTCGAGGACTCTGTTAGGTTTTCCTCCAGCTGAACCGTGACTCTCTGAATCTCTCGGACGAGGGACGAACCTGCCAGATCAGTTTGGAAGTGAGGCATCGTTTGATGAAAGAATGTTATGTGAACTTGTTGAGGTCTTATTATTTTCATTCAAGCGTGAAAACCTGATGCTAAAACCAGCGTTTCCTGTGAAGCTTGACTTGACTTTTCCTCCAGTGCAAACGTAAAGTTGACATTTTCTCCATTTTGTCCTTCGCTCACTAAGATTAGAGCAAGTTTCTCCGGTGCAGATTAAACTTTCTGTGTGTGTGATCTGAATTTCATCATCTGCCCGTGCAGGCCGTCTACGCAGACACCCAGCGTGGTGTAAGCAGAACTGGGTGCCCTGTTTCAGGGCATATCTGGGCCTTTGCTTAGCTTGTTGACCTCATGTTGTGTGGTGAGCCGGTTCCTACGACAACAGGAAGCGTTAAAATAAACCTAGAAAAAGATGAGGAGGAGGCTCAGTCTAATGCTGAGCCAAATAATGACATCAGTGTTGAAACATGAAGGCACGGCACAGTGAGTGCAGAGCAGCTCTGAACGGTGCTGTCAGCTTTTACACTGAGAGGACTGAGCTGTATTCACTGCCTCAGAACAATGCAGGCAGTTAAACTCACACCAATCCAGATACAGTCGGTGTTAAAATGTTATCTGTGGAAATACAGGTGACATACGAAGATGTGATTGACTTCACAGCCTGTTATCGTCGTTTCATCTGGTGCCTGAAGCAGAAAGAAGAGAACGCCGGCTCTTGAACCACAAATGTCAGACTGTAAGGTCTGTGAAGGTGACGCTGTGAAAAGGGCAGTGAGTGAATCAGGGTTATCCAATATCAAACAATCTGCAGACGCTCAGGAATGCAGAGCGCTCTGTGGCTGCTGATTGGCCGGAGGCCGCTGTCACATGACCCCGTGACCCCCCTCCAGCTGTTTGAGGAAGCCATTACCTGACGAGTCACCTCTGAGAGGCCGACAAAAGAAGAAAATGGTGGTAAGAGGAGCTGAGCGGGAGGGTCGGCGAACTCTGAGTCATGTGTGGTGAATTGAAGCCCTCAGACGAAGTAACCTTCAGGTCTGGGACGTTTGTTCGTTTTAGTTTTTTTTTGAAACGCTAACAAACCAGATTCTGTTTCTTCATGCTCAGGTTTTTTAATTTAGTTTGTTTATTTACCCCTGGGAAAGCTGTGTGTTCCCCCTCAGGCCTGGATTCAAGGTCAGTCACCCAGTGACTCTGCCTCAATGAACACTGGGAGGTTTCACAGTGATAATTTAAGTCAGTTCTTCTCTCCGCCGTAGAGACAGAGAGAATTGATGACAAGGAGCAGTGACGCAGTTCTGGAAGTTCACAGCAGAACAAGTCAACACCAAACTTTCACTTGCTGTGAAACAATAACAGAGCCGATCATTTGTTTATGTCGAGGACCAAAGCGGAAGTTAGAGCCAACCAGTTACTGTACAGTAAAATCCCCGGTGACCGCGGTTTGGAGATCACCTCTTACCGGCCGTCGACCTTTCCTGACCCTCGTCCGAGAAGTTTTAGTCACCTAAACCTAACCAGACCTCGACTGCAGTGAAAGCAGATCAGAAAACACTCATGAGTCATTTAGGGAAAACATTTACAGATCAGCTGGTGCAGTGTACTGACAGTGAAGTCATGAAGTCAAGTTCCCATGTGCTCCGACACCCAAAAGGCTCCTCCGACAAAAACGAAGAGGGAGTTTTTACACTCAAAGGTCAGTTTACACCGCTCAGCCTCTGAAAACAGGCGTGTGATGTCTTCTGTGTTTTCGAGTCCTCCGACCTGAACAAGACCATATGACTGGAAGATGCTCCTGAAATATTCCCATTCCTGTTATAAATGACAAAGAAAAGCATCAAACTGTCAGTTTTTTGAGTTTAATTTTCTGTCGGTGAATGAATCAACGTGTCGTGTTTGTAGCTGTAAAATAAAGAGAAAAGGTGATCTGAGATCCCTCACATGACATTGTTTGCTAGTTGCAGGTGACAGCAGCTCGTTTGATATTTATGCTTTAATAAAATAAAGGAAAACATCCCTGTTATTTTAGGCTGCCGTGCTTCACAGGATGAAATCCGCTGTGTCATGTTGTAATTTCCAGTTAGACTCACAGCAGTGATTTAAATGGGAAATAAAGATGATGAAATTGTGAGCGTCCTCCCCTCTGAAGTCTCAGCTCCCATCAGGCTGCACTGATTATTCTGTCTGTTGTAGACTTGTCGGTGCCAGCGAGAGACAAACCACGTTATTAATGGATTGAAAATACAGAGAGATGGAGAGAGAGAGGGACATTTTCCAGTCAGCCTCATGTTTCTAATGGTAGATTCTCCTTCGGTGTGTCCTGATCTGCCCTCAGCAGACAGGAAGCAGACAGGAAGTCTGCTCGGACCGATCAGATGTGTCCAGGTTTGACCTCTGACCTTCTGAATGTGTCCTCTCATTGCTGTCTCTCCGTGCTGTTCCTCCTCGTCTCTTCAGCGTCGGTCTCGGCTCTGCAGTTGTTCTAATTTAAAGCCACTGAAAATACGAAGCTGCCTTGAAAGCAGCGAGTCGCCGTGTTGTGTTTTTCAGGTTGTGCGGTCTCTGCGCCACCTGCACTCTCTCTGATTAATATAGAACAGGGTCAGTAGCACAACAGGAAGAAGAGGCTTTTACTTTGATCATATCTGCTTTGACATCGTCTCCGTGGACAGTTCATGTCCTATGGGACTTTATCCTTTTCTTGACTGTTCACTTATGTCAGTTTCATTCATTCTTTTCTGTATGCAACTTAAATTCAGACTTGGATTGATGAACAGTGTCTTTTGTCTGCCTGTAACCTGCACGGCTGCAATTAGCATCAAATAATTTACCACTTTTTTCTTTTAATCTCCTTTTTGTAAATTTCCCACTTTGGCCAAAGCAGCAACGCTCCGAACCCAAAGTATTCCGTCTGTAGTGATGTGATCTGGGGGAATTGGAACGTTCAGCGAATAGTTGCTGATGGAAACGAATGGAAAGGTCGAATCCTGAGCATTTGTCTGTCGTGTCAGTGTCAGTGAGATGCAAACAGCTGTTCAGGACCTTTAATGCTCTGCTGATCCATGCAGTTGTCAAACAGTCATGAAAGGGTCAAAAATCCACTGTACATTTTTGTGAAGTTAATTATTAGCGTTGCATCGACTGGTCGTTCTTCCTCTTTCTCCTCCTCCTCCTCTCTCACTTCACTTCATGTCGTCATGCAGTTTTCTGAAATCTGTTTTTTCTTTCTGACCTTCCTCCGGCAGTTGACGCTTATATTTGTGGTTTGTTTAGCTGATGATCTTATCTACAGTGAGATGTGGTGACTGCTGCACTGGGATCAGCTTAAATAAACCGTGTCACTGACATTACATGCAGCCAGCAGTGGCAGTATGAGCAGTCTTAAGGATCAGGCCAACAGAGCAGATCCTAGATCTAAAAGTAGAAATGCTGGGTAAAGGGAGAGGATAAAGGACACAGAAGAGAGTGGACCTCGTCTCTTTTAAGGCCCCGTCCACTGGATGTGCTGTGATCGGAGGATTTGCTCGCAGCGGCAAAATAAATCTGAGTGAATATTTTGTGTAGAAATCAACTCTTTCTCCGTCCCCTGTGATAGTAAACCTGATATCTTTGGGTTTGGACTGTCTAACAAACAAAACATCTGAAGACATCACCTTGGATTTTGGGAAACTCGATAATGGAGGCCGTAACCTTCAGTAAATGTCTCAGAGAAAGGAGAGACTGCAGGTCGGACGGCGGCGTGTCAGGCCGAGGTCACCGTCATGATGAGGAATGAGGAGGGTGACGTTACGCTGCGGTCCACACCATGAAGCCAGCAAATCAAAACCAGACCGGCCTCGGGCTTTACAGGGATAAAGATTTATTCTGAAATGTTCCTCAGCAGACACTTGACATATGGAGGGAAAAGTTACAGCACTGACTCTGGAAAAACTACTTTCTTGGTATTGTTAGCGTTCCACCCTGACAGCAGTGACCGCACTCAGCTGTAAACTGGGATTAATGGCTTGTGAGTTGGTTAGAAACAGTGCAGATAACCTGTGGACAGTTTCTCTGTTTTTTACTTTCAGAGGAAAAAAAGAATCGTCATGAAAAATGTCTGCACGGCAAGATACGAGTCGCACTGTGGAATTGTTGTTTTTATAATTATTATCCTGTCATTTGGGTAAATTGACCCTTTAAACGCGTTCACTGTGGGGAAAGTTAAGGGTAAAGTTACCTGTTAATTTAGGCTGTGGACCTGCAGGTTCATTAGAGCGTCCTGCTGCAGCTGTTTTCAGTACTGAGGGTGTTTCTGACCCCAGACACGTGAGTGGAGATGATGCACCGTGTCGGAGCGACTCGCTCCAGGCGGGCTCGGTGGTTAACTCCCCAGAAGGCCACAAATAATGGAGGTTTTCTGTTTGTCTTGTGCGACGTGGAGCTCTGTAGCAGGGAGGTCACACAGCTGGTGACTGATGCAGCAGACTGCACAGAAAATTACTCTTCATCCACAGCTGGTTCATTTTTCATCTTTGAAACTGTTCTGGGCTTTAAATAACCAGGAAGGGTCTCTGTTCAGACTTGGCTCTGTTGCCAGTGGTGAGTGGCTCTGGATGTTTTCAAAGGGCTGTGCCTCCAACAAGAGCTAAATAAGATTTACAGATTGTATTATCGTCTGTCCTGGTAAAACTGAAGGTCAGTGCACTGACTCCAAACTGTCCTTTGATATTTTTAAATTTACCTCCGTTCTCACTGGATTTCGTACGTTTAGGTTTGTTTTTGTGGCTGACCGATGACGTGGAAGCGTCACAGTACACCTTCTGTCTTCCTTTCAACCCCCGAAAACGATGCTCATATTCAGCTACTTAGCAAAAGCCTGATATTTGTGGTTTTAAGTGAAATATCACATGCTAACATGCTAAGCTGGGATGGTGAGCATGACACACATTATACCTGCTAAACATCAGTGTGTTAACATTGTCACTGTGAGCATGTTAGCATGCTGGCATTAGCATTTAGCTCAAAGTACAGCCTCACTCACAGCTGCATATTCTAAGTCTTGTTATCAAGGTGAACCACAGGAAGTTGTCACACATTCTGGGGCTCAGGAGGAAAAAGGTACGCGACTTTTAAAATACTCGAACACAGTAATCGATCGAAGTGAGTTCCACTTCAACCAGGACAATCTATAAAAGCCCTTAGAGCCAAATGAACAGCGCTAAGTCCTTTTTATAAAAGTGTTGAGTCGGTGACGTGCAGTGAAAGTCTGTCAGGCCGAGTGTCGGGCTGTCATTTAGCTGCTGCAGTCAGAGGTTTTGAGTTCAACAAGAGGGAGCCTGCAGTTGTTACCTCGCAGCTTCTCTGAGTTCTTTCTTTCATGTGAATCATTTGCTCTCTGCCCTCACAGTTTCATAGCAGGAGGGAGAGGAGAAGGAGAGGAAGATTAAACTGGCCAGAAAAGAGAAGTCTGAGCAGCTTTAGCTTCGCTTTCACACATACGACGCATTTCAGTTCCAACCAAACTCACAGGAAACAAAGGGAAGCTTTCTTAGAAAGTAAATTAAATTGGTTTGAGTGGAATCTTTGAGTGCTGCTGATGAGCGGTGCAGGCCTTTTTCACAGCTCAGACATTTTGGCCTCAAATAGCAGGAGAAACTCAGGTGAGATACCTTCATTCTTCAGGTGGCTTCTTTTTTCTGACCAACAGTCTGAAACCCAAACTTTTTCCGTTTACTGACATTTATGACAGTGTTGGCGCACATTAACTGTAAAAGCTGTGCTCTGAGGTAGTAAATGGAACATGCAGCACTGTGAGCTCTCAGTCAGGCAGCTCATGCTGTATTTGTTTGAATGAGCTCAGCATTTCCGTCTAATTGTCTAAGTTCATCTTCCATCTGGTGAGTTTGCAGTTTCAACATTAAGTATCAGAAGTGGGATCCTCTCGTGGGTCTGAACACGTGTACTCGTGTACTCGTGTAGTTGTGTAGTCGTGTACTCGTGTAGTTGTGTAGTCGTGTACTCGTGTAGTTGTGTACTCGTGTACTCGTGTAGTTGTGTAGTCGTGTAGTTGTGTAGTTGTCTTGGTTACTTCAGTCAGCTCAGATCTGGAAATGTCACAGTTCTTTGCTTTGGAGCAAAGAAAAAATAAATCACAGCACGAGTCAGATTTAGATGAACAGGCTGTTCGAGTTAATCAAGACATCTGCCAAGTGTAGTACACGACATACACATGATCACAAATACACACTTGTACACATACAGTGCACACTTACAGGCTGCAGTCAAACATTATGCCAGTTCAACAGAAAAGAATCATACAGCTAAATTAAATCTCCTGAGCTCGGTTTTGGCTCCGAGATTGGACACAGCTCAACATTTATTAAAACAAGGTGTTGTAGATTCTTTAGTCAGGTGTGACCCTGCAGCCATTCCGTTCAGTTTTGGGGACAGTTTGGACAAATTTGACAGTTTTTTCAGCAGGAAACTCAGAAACCAAGTCCAGCGTCAGCCACGTATCGTAGAGCCTTCGTAAAACGATGATATGTGTCTAAGGCTGATTCATCCACGGCCCTGACACTGAGACGAGAAGAGAAGATTGTGTGATGACTGTGTGAGGCGAAGGAAAGCTGTGATTACAAGTGTTTTTAGTTGGTTTAAATCATTCTCAAGTGTGTGTCTGTGTGTGTATCAGCCTGGAGTGAGGTCTATTGTGAGTCAAGGTAACACAAGACTTGTTATTTGACTGAGTCAAGGCTGTTGGTGAATAAAAGACTAAAGCAGGCTGCTCTGAATGTGGAGCTTGAATTCTCGGCTGCTGGTCTTTTTCAGTTTCTCACCTACGCCTTTGATGTGCTTTTTTACTGCCAGATGTTGGCAGCTGTGTCCTCTGGTGATCCCGGTCTGCGGAGGACTAACAGTGGCTACTGTACACTCACATACACACAAATAATTCAGTCATAATGGGATCGAGGCAGTAATTAGACAGAACCCATAAAAACTCCGTCCTTTAATTATGTTGGTGCACTTACTGTAAACCCATCCAGGAGCAGGCGCTCTGTGCCTGTTAGACATGGAGACACTTCAGATCCACAGATTATTAAGGTGCTGTTCAGACTAAACGTCTGGTTGAGTCTCACTGAAACACACAGCAGCTTCTGCTTTGATTTTACTGGGACATTTTGCTCAGTTAGCAAACGTTACAGTGATTTTTCTATGTTCTCGTGTTTCTGGTGTTTTCATGCCAGGAACAGGTTTTAAACTAAAGAAACTCCGGAGCAGGAGTTTGGACCTGGAACTGAATCGCTCAGCTCCTCCTGTTTTTAAACCCTGATGGCAGCTGTGACTCTGTGGGACGACCTGAAGCTGCTGCTGCCGGTCTGAGCTCTGACTGGATTCAGATTGGAAGTCAGTGCGGTCCAGTCTCCGCTCCCTGTGACCGGGCCCCTCACCTGACCTCTGGGCTGAGCGTAATGGTTTCTTAAACCAGTTAACCTTTAAGCAAAGTGGACTTTGACTGGAACTGTATTTCGGGATGTTGACCTCTGCAGCGTCTGCTGTTCGAGGAGGAAGACGACAAAACAAACTTTGATTTTTCTTCTTCCATTTTTCTCCACCTCCTCTTCATCCCTCCCCGTTTCTCCTCCTCCTCCGTTCTGTCTTTTTCTTCTCAGATTCCACTTTTTCCTGTGATTTCTGGAGACGCCCCCTCACCCTAAAATCCTCCCGTCTCTTTGTCCCTCATGTCCCTCTTCATATCTCTGTTCCTTTTAAATTGTACCTGGAAACGCTGAAGCAGTTGAAACACTCTGATCGTCTCTGTCTGTCTCTCTGTCTGTGTAAACAATGGACGGAGGGACAGAGGCCAGTGTTTGTCCCCTGACCTCTGAGTCACACCGACACCGCCTGGGACTGTGAGACAACATGACGATTATCTGTGTGTGTGTGTGCGATTGTTTTGTGTTTTTCGTGGTCGGCGCTGTGTTGTCCTGTCTGGACCTTCATCTCGAAGACAAACCACAAACTCACCACAGCTTGGCTCAAACTAAAACCCCAAACGAGCGTTTGTAGATGAATTCTGTTCCGTCCTGTTAAAAAACTCCGTGATGACAAACGAGGAATCTGTAAATTAGTGAAAACACAAAAAGCCGACTCAGACGTTTTCTCCCCCCAGATTTACGTTCTGTGAATTATACTCTGTGCTCAGAGTTATTGTGGTAAACTTTGACCGCACACATCACTGAGTGAAACTGGTTTTAAGTGAAGTAGAATTGGCTGAAGTGTGCGTGAACCTCTGAGACACAAAAATCTGTGACAGAAAATCCAGAACTTATGTTTGAAAATGAAATACCAGCCAAGAAAAAGCCAAATTTAGATTTCTGGGTTGATGAAAGAACTTTAAAAAAAAAAAAAACTTGTTTTGTGTTGTGATACATCGTGCACTGAAATATGTGCCCAGCATGTGATTGAAAAAAAACATCAGGTGTTTCTGTGCGAAGCAGCTCCCAAATACACAAATGAACCACAGAAACAGGGAAGTAAACGCAGAAGTGCAGACAGTGATGGGGGATGGGAGAGGGGAGATTTACTGGGAGCTGATGAGGATTTGGGAGAGGATAGAAACTGAAACTAGTGGCTAAAGAGGTCAGTGGAGGGAGGTGTAAATACTGAAGTGCTGTCGACAAGAGGCCAAATCGGCCTCAGTGAGTGTGTATGGGGATGAGTAACAGTCAGTGTGTCCTGTAAAAAGCCAGAAAAATCTTTGGTTTATTCATATCCTGCGTTTATAGTTTTTCTTTTTAGCTCCAATACAAATGTCATAAAGTAATTAAACTTAAAAAAAACGCTTCTTATAAATCAGCACAAGTTTATTTTCCATCTGTAAAGTGTCAAACTCATCTTTGTCACAACTCTTCCAAAGATCAGACGGATGGAACCTGCAGTACGGTTTGGGCTGGATATGCAGCGTAGTGTATGATCTGTTTCTCTTTTTAACATGAACTGACAGTTTACCAGCCCACTCGTGTTTGGTGAGGAATTCGGGGACCAGTGGATTTGGTTTGGGGGCTTTATCAGCCAAAGCTCTCTGCCAGGCTCATACTGAAAATCTTCTAAAACCTTTCACCCCTGGCTGTGAAGATTAGACTGGGATTTTCTGCTCTGGCTCGGGGACTGTATCTTTGTGATGTTCAGTTTTCTGTCCTGTGGGACTCAGACTGAGATTTCTTTGGACTGGCAAAGAAAAAACTGTTCAATCTGCGTCTCCGGCCAGAAGCTGGAGAACAGTTGTGAGGAATTTATTGTCTGTGTATGAGAAGTATTATCCGTCTGTGTCTCTCGCAGTCCGGCCACATGAAGCTGGACCAGTTTAAAGCAGTTTGAACTGCATTACCTCTGTGAGCAGGAGACAGAAGTCAGAGGGTTTACAGTGAAGCCTGCTGTGACATTAACTGTCCACATGGAAAAGACAGATTTACTTTATTCTGCAGCTTCTTCGTCCTCTGGTTGACTAAAAGCAGAAACATCTCTATCTCTAAAACTCAGACTGTGCTGAACCCCAAACAGTCGAAGTTTGTGGTCCTTCACGACTTGCACAATGAGAGGGAGGAGTCAGAGACAGACCGGCGAAGACGGCACCTGAGGTGTCACAGAGTATGCTGTACAGCAAAGGTTTTTTCCTGAGGTATCAAAGACACAGAACTGGGGAAATACATGAGATAAAACCACATCTCATCGTGTTCGTAGATGTTTTTACAGAGCTGGACTCGTCGTGGTCCGTCCCAGAGGCCGGCTGTGGTAGCAGGACTCGTCGTGGTCCGTCCCAGAGGCCGGCTGTGGTAGCTGGACTCGTCGTGGTCCGTCCCAGAGGCCGGCTGTGGTAGCAGGACTCGCCGTGGTCCGCCCCAGAGGCCGGCTGTGGTAGCTGGACTCGTCGTGGTCCGCCCCAGAGGCCGGCTGTGGTAGCAGGACTCGTCGTGGTCCGTCCCAGAGGCCGGCTGTGGTAAAGAGGCGAAAATTCTTTTAAACCTAAAAAGCATTTCCCTCATTAACCACTACTATAAAAGAGATATCTGTGAAGCTGATGACAGAAGAGTGAAGTTTAAAACCGCGATTGTAAAACTTTCTCAAAACCTAGAAAAGTGTTTTTTATTGTTTTTTCAGTGTAAAGTCAGCGGAGGGGAGAGGAACTGCCCCCAGTCTCTGAGCTCCTTAAAGTCACCGTTATCAAGACTTCAGGAGTTTATCAAGCTAAATTTATCAAGCTGAAGGCAAGAGCTGGACGTGTGTGTGTGTGTGTGTGTGTGTGTGTGTGTGTGTGTGTGTGTGTGTGTGAATGAATAGCTGTTGGCAGAGCCATTATTCAGCTGAATTCTCTGGTAAATGCTGGTTTTCTGTGACATGGAAACAAAACAGATCCTTTAGTTTTTTTTTGTGACCATGCTAATCTGAGCCGGACGTTTTACAGTGTAAAAATAAACTGTTTAATGGTGACAGTGTTTCTACATGACATCAAACCATCAAACCTTTTTTAATGTGATCATACTTTACCTGCCCTGTTCTATTTAAAGTCTCAGGCGGCAGTTTGTGATAATCTGAGTGTAAGGGATTTTTTTCTTCTTCTTCTTTGGTAAATCCAGTCCTGTATCTCAGACATCAGAGTGAACAGCTGTGGAAACTGTGTGTGTGTGTGTGTGTGTGTGTGTGTGTGTGTGTGTGTGTGTGTGTGTGTGTGTGTGTGTGTGTGTGTGTGTGTGTGTGTGTGTGTGTGTGTGTGTGTGTGTGTGTGTGTGTGTGTGTGGTGATGTCTGACCTGGCCTGACCCTCAGTGTGGAGCTGTCCCAGCTGTTGGCTGCTAAGTGGCCACAGAGAATTGTTGAGAGCTCTTAAATCAGTGTGTGTGGAAGCGGAGGAACAGTCCCAGCTGTGGACGGTTCACAGAGTCGAGCCTCGCCCGTCCAGCCCGCAGCCGTTTGGTTTTTATTGTCCTGCGAGGACCTGAGTGGAAAACGGTCAGCAGCTGAAATCAGCCTCTCAGATGTTTACACCACTGTCAGAGCTGGAGTTTGGGTGTAGACAGATGATGCTCGTTCCTGTCCATGTGTCCTGCGTTAAAAGAAAAGCTGTGAAATGGTTTTCGTATGTTCAGGAACACACATGGACACTGTACTGTCACATCAGTCTTCACCCTGTGATGGATGGATGGTGAATTCCAGATGTTAGCTGGCCACACCCATTTTCCCTTCAGCTTCCTCTTTTACAGCCTCGGAGCATTTTGCATTTATCAAATCCTGCTTTGTGGTTCTCACATTTTACAGGACAGGTGACGTGTTTGGTTCATTGGTCTTTGTGAATAAAATGAGATTTGATGAGACGTTTGCTTTATGCAGAGGTTTTCAGATTGTGAGGGAGAGCTGAAGGGGGGGGGGGTGAGCAGGTGTGGACTGCTATTTGCGTCAAAGTCATCCTCCTTCACAGAGTCAGTTAAATTTGAACACGCAGATATGACAGAAATATTTTTAGATTCAGTGTGGAGGACGTCATTATCTCCGATGTCGTGTATAAACATCCACAAAGATCACAGAGGAGAGAGACCTTCCCTTTTCAGTGCTGAACTTGCGGTGTCAGACATGGACGGCCCCTCGCTTAATGAATACAAGTATTTTACCAACCTGGAACTGGAGATTTAAAAGTCCTGTGCCTCTGCAGTGAAGATGATGATGAGGATAGGAATGATGGGCAGAACTATGACTTAGCAAAAAAAAAAAAAAAAAAAGACCTGAATCTTTCCCCTCAGAAAACGCTCCTTTGATGACTGAGGAATGATAAGCAGCTTTTCAGCCTGGTCTTACGTATAAAGACTCTCTGCCCCTCTGCCCCTCCTCCTCCTCCTCCTCTGATGATGATGATGATGATGATGATGATGACGTTATCTGCCACAAATTGCTGTTAAAATGGCCTTACATGGGCGCAGTTCACCAGCGCTGTTTTGATCGGAAAGCTTGTGCCCCCGGTCACACACACACACACACACACTCAGAGTCCACCTATCACAGTGCGATCGGTTCCTGGAAGAGAAGTGTGTGTGTGTGTGTGTGTGTGTGTGTGTGTGTGTGCGGCCTGCTGACCGAGCAGGCCGGCCGCCCCCTCCCTGTGTTAACAATTACTACAGAGTTGTTTACTTTCCGGAACAGTCTCTCTTTCCATGTGATCGCCCTTTAGCTGCAGCGATAACGACAGACGAGGTGGTCCTGTTTATTCTGATCGCTTATTGCTTTCAGCGATGTCCTAAATCTTTTCGCTGTAACCGAATCGTCGTCACCAGGCTGAACTGAGACTGAGAGACGAGCGGGATTTGAACCAAACCAACCACGGCTCTGTGTTTGAAGAAGAGAAGAAGTCCAGAATACACATGAAATTTGCAAATAATTATTTTTATTGCTAACAGATCCCCTCATGTCCCTTAATTTTCACATAATAATGCTAAACTTCCAAGGAGACGTCTTCAAAAGTCTTGTTTTGTCCAACCAACAAACCTGAAACCAAAACCTGAAGACACTGTGGATCAGTCAGATGACAGACTGAGACCTGCACCCATCTACCGGCAGAGAGAAAGCAAAAAGCAGGAAACCTCAAACACAGCAGCTGTTGGAAATAAGAAATGAAATGTTTTTTAAATAGACGCACAGCAGCACGATGTGTCGACACTTGTGCGATGTTGCTTGGGTTCCAGGTTGACTGAAAGCTGACACTTTGAAATGACCCTGAACTCAGCGAGCTTTCTGCAGGGGAACCGAAAAATATTCCTCCTCTGTTTCTCCAGCTCCTTATCGTTTTCATGCGTTTCTGTTGTTGCCCACGCTCCCTCCCTGACAGGTTTCTTATAGCGTGTCGATCACAATCAAATACAAAGATCGACGTGATAGAAGACACCAGAAAGCACTGAGAGTAAAGGTCATGACCTTAGGGTTAAGTTACATGTGTGAAGGGGATCTGAGCTCTGTCTCAGGACTGTGTATGTGATGCAGGTCTTCAGTGTCTCCAGAGAAAGCTGTGTGATTAACGTCCACGGGTTCAGTCAGTGGCTCTTTAGCCTGCAGGCTCTAGGCTGAGGTAGCCACTGCTAGCATAACACACCTAAATCTCAGGCTGAACTGTTGCCTTGCAGCGTTGCATTGTGGGTCCGTCAGCGTTACTGCTAAATCGGAAGAGTACTCTTTGAAGGGGCAGTGTTTGTGGGGGCAGTGTTTGTGGGGGTACTGGTGAGCAGAAAGTCCAGTAACAGATCCGAGCTTTTGTTGGGCTGCAGTAAAAGTTGAGTCATGAGTGTTTCTGTCGCTGGTTCTTTCCGTTTTCTCCTTTCAGTGTTTCCTGTGAATAAATGGTTTCTGATGGTTTCTCTTATGACTCCCAGATTTAATTATTTCAGCTTTGTTTCTGAGGAAACGCGTTTCATTTGTTAGTTTGGTTCTTGGCTATAAATACTACAATACCCATGAGCCTCGGCAGCTGTTGCCATGATGAGGAAGCAGTTCAGAGGCACAAATTGGAGCAAGAGTGACTGACGCAGAATTTAAAAGTGAATCGATTTAAGCTGCAGATTGTTTTCTGGTTTGTACTCCACACAGATTTAAGCTCTGCATGACTCAGACATCCACCTTGGTCATATGAGCCGAGTGTAGCTGTGAACGCGATCATGACACCTGCAGGAGGTGATAATGAGAAAGCGTGCGGCAGGATTCAGGTCCTGGTGTTGGGGTTTGGTTTGAAATCCAAACTGTGATGCATGTGAAGTGTCTTCATTGTTCCGTCTCTGCACCCCCCCTCCATCGACCTGACTCCCCTCCTCAGTCTGTCACAGAGGCGTCAGCCTGCGTGTGATTTATCAGAGGCTCGGGGAAGCTCTGGGATCACAGCTTCCTGTTTCTCAGCTCTGTGGCGAACAGCACTGAGAAATTCCCTGGAAGGTTTGTGGTCCCTGCTGAGCTCTCTCTCTTCACCTCTCTCTGTATTTTCCCGCTCCCCTCCCTCCTCTCTTCGTCTCGTATCATTATCCATCTGCGTCTTCCTCATCGCCTTCCTCTCGCCTGGCTTAATTTCCCCTGTAATTAGATTCAGATTTCTCCACGTCTGTCCGTCTGTTCTCCCTCTCTCTC
>NC_054405.1:25634187-25661687 GCF_017976425.1 Toxotes jaculatrix | reverse complement strand
ACAGGACGGACTGCTGTGATAGTACATCACCCTCTAATGTACTTAGAAACGCTAGTTATTGAATCTAGGCCACGTTTTGTGTTTTTTCTTTTTTAAATAAATTATATATGTACACACAGTCTAGTGATATATTATTAAAAAGGTCTGAAACTCAGCAAACAGTTCCCCTGTTTGTCTGTGTGACTGTGGTGAGTGAAAACAGGAAGGATTCAATGAACAGGGACATTTGCTGAGTAAATGCTTGTATGACTCAGAACTTATGTTTTCCACATAAAGCGAAGCTTCATTTGTGGTCGATTACAGATTATTAGAAATGGAGCACATTCAGAAACTGCCGTACATGCTCGGCAGTGGTTGTCCCACGTTTTCAGGACCGGTAATTCTTGTCCACGCTGCTCTGTTTTCTGTGATAGCGCTAATAATCCCTGCCAGACCAAAGCTTTGATTTTAGAGCCTGTACCAGGCGACGTGATACCACAGGGATCTGACTGACGGAGGGTTCTGGAAGAAACACAAAGTCCTGCCAGGAAAACAGCAAAGCCACAACAGGTGTTAGACATTAGCTGCGACTTTGTGGGTTTGATGCGCTGCATTGGTCATACGTGTAGATCATGTAAATGGTGTGTCGGTCTTATGGCTGAGTCACAGAACCTTGAATCTGAGTCAAGTTCAAGTCCCGGGCTTTAACCATGTAAGTTATCGAACTTGCGTCCAAGTCACTGTTTAATTCAGAGTTTTCAGTCTGAGTTTTAAATAATCCAGGCTTATCCAAGCCTAAGCCAGTTCCCCTCGCCTCCGTCTCGATGCAGGTGAAGCTGATGTAGTTGGTACAAAGACCTAATGTTTACATGAAGTACACAACAGGGGGAACTGTTGTACTCTGTGTGAGCACAGAGAATATAATGTTGTTCCAGTTTGTTTAAACTGTCTTTGTCTTTGGTTTAAAACCAAATGTCCACGATGCTCATAGTGTTTAAGGTCCGGAACTGGAAAGATGGTTCCACAGACGTTCTGTCTGAGAACCAGAGAGAGGAACAGAAACAGAGACTGAAAACACTGAAAAACAAAAGGGTGAGCCAAGAGACAAACATGAGTGATAGCAGCTTGGCCTGCAGTTTGCTGAGTTAAGCACTCTGCCTTATTGGAGTGTGTGTGCGCAAATGTGTGTGTGTGTGTGTTTCAGAGGAGGGAGGGTGGCAGATTATGTGAGTGCACAGGGGCATTGTGGGTAGTTCCCTCACAGGTTTTCTCTCTCTGCCTGGATACAAGCAGTGCAGCTCTTCCCTCTGTCTGTCCTCTCCTCCCTGTGTGTGTATATTGTGTATATTTGTGTTTCCATCCAAGTGTGCAAAGTGCACATTTAAGTTGAGCAACAATCAAGCTGCTGATGTTCTTTGGTGTCGGCCATTTTCCATTTTAAAGCCGGAATCTGTGACGCTTCATAAATCTTAAATCTTCGTATGCTGAGTTTGATTTGTGGTTCTCTGTCTGTGGGTCAGAGTTTTAATCAGCAGCCATTTGTTGTGTTTCTGAACAGTCAGACTTCGTGGTCGCTGCTGCAGTGGGCTTTAAGGGACTCAGACTTCAGACCAGATCACAACTTAAAAGCTGCTTTGATCAGTGTTTTTACATTAATGGATGAAACGACTGCAGCACCTTCAACAGGAACAGCATCTGGCTGGAAACCTGCTCCTGTTTCCTCTTCCTCCGTGCCGTGCAGAGGAGGATGTCTTCCGCCTGCAGCTCCTCACGGTCGGTGGCCTGCTCTCTCCGGCTTCCAATAAATCAGCCCCTAACGCTCGATGCCTCGCAGCTATTTGAACATGATAGTGGCCCAATGTACACAGCTTTGTTCCACAAGCCCTGTTCGAGCCAGAGGAGGGAGATCTACAGCTCTGTGCGTCCCCTACCCTTCCACCCCCGTCTCTCCTGTCCCTTTGCCTTTTTATTTAGTATTAGAGAGAAGGACACATCAGTTTCTTCTTCTGTGTTTCTTTCATCCTCCCTCCTCCTTTCACGCGTCACACATCCTTCTCAGACCATCTGGGTGCTGGTGGGAAACAGCTAACCCTGCTGCCGCTCTCTCCTCATGCCTCACAACATCAGAGAAATCAGCGGAGCTAACGGCTACAAGACAGACAGGCAGCTTTATGTGCAGGAAATACACAATACATACTGCATGCAGTCTGATGAGAGACGCTGTTGAGTTGCATTATGGGAATTGTAGGATCCAGTGTTTTCGGGACAAGAAGTGACGATACATCAACCTCTTCTGCAGTTTGACCATTTTTTGTTTACGATCTGCATCTTTGCATCCAACATTTCAGAATCTGAAGCTTGGTCCTTCGTTTCTTGCCAAAATGCACCTTGGGAGTTGTAGTTAACGTTTTTTTGTCCACAGGCTTGTAGATTTTCCTTCTGTTTATATTTAAAGAACCAGTATTTCTCTTGTTTCAGAATCATCTGCGTGGCTCTTTAAATCAGTCACAGTCTTTCTACACAGATTTCATCTTCATCATTTACATGAGAGGAAATCATCGTGTGTGAGTCGGGTCCTTCCTGTGTTGCACAGTATGAACTGGTCTTCTCGCGCCCAGAATCTGCTTTTTCCTGCACTGTCTCTGGTCAGTGGGTCCCTCAGCTGTCAGCGTGTCACTTCCTCCCCGGCAGCAGCGATGACAAGTGACACCCGCACCAAATGTCCAACGGGTCTCGGTTTTACGATGTAAAACAGACGGATGTGCGAGCGGGACTGCGAGAGCTCTGACTCAGGAGCCTCGGATCCATCTCTCATCCTGTTCAGGGGACATTTTGCCACCATGTCCATCTCTGGAGACGCCGTTAGTGGAGGAGAAGTGAATCAGTGATCGTGACCTTTAACGGCTCGGTGTCGTCCACTGACTGTCCTCAGTGTAATTATCCTCCTGTTCATACTCAGATTACATTTATTGAACTGTATACATATGAGACGTGATTGGACGTTACTGTGTGAGTGTTTCATTGGACTGAGCAGAACCAGATGGAGCCAAACAAAAGCCAAACAAGGAAAGACCAGAGAGGATAACAACACTGGGACACAGGGACACAGAGACAGAGACAGAACCAAAAGCTCCGGCCTGATTTAACCCGTCACTGCCTTTTTCTGCTGCTGCTTCTTCAAACGTCTCTTCACCAGTTTTACCACATCACTACTTTGATGGCAGCAGATTAATAAACGTCTTTAATAATTGATAGTATAAGTAACATTAAAAGGGAGGTGAAGTGCTGAGTCATGAAGATCCAGAATATTAGAGGGTGAGGGCATAAATAAAAGACTCAGAGCTGTTTCAGTGACAAAGCCTCCAGGAGGAAACGAAGAGGCTCCTCCTTCATTCTAAACTCTTTAAATCCTGAAATGAAAATATGTGTTGAAGGTTCGCACAGCGCCGCTCTGCCTCTCTCTCTGCCTCTCGCTCTGCCTCTCTCGCTCTGCCTCTCTCGCTCTGCCTCTCGCTCTCTGCCTCTCTCGCTCTGCCTCTCTCGCTCTGCCTCTCGCTCTCTGCCTCTCGCTCTCTGCCTCTCTCGCTCTGCCTCTCTCGCTCTGCCTCTCGCTCTCTGCCTCTCGCTCTCTGCCTCTCTCGCTCTGCCTCTCTCGCTCTGCCTCTCTCGCTCTGCCTCTCGCTCTCTGCCTCTCGCTCTGCCTCTCTCGCTCTGCCTCTCGCTCTGCCTCTCGCTCTCTGCCTCTCGCTCTGCCTCTCGCTCTCTGCCTCTCTCGCTCTGCCTCTCTCGCTCTGCCTCTCTCGCTCTGCCTCTCGCTCTCTGCCTCTCGCTCCGCCTCTCTCGCTCTGTCGTTTCAGGAGGTTTCATCTTCTCGGCTCGTTGGCGCACACACCCACTCCACAGAGAGGGATTAGGCTTTTCTTTTTTTTGGCACAGCGTGGAGCTGCAGTGTAACACAGGAAAATGCTATTATGTAAAATATGAAGCTTACTCTGCACTCTGGGACAGTTTGTGCTTGAACACACACACACACTCACACACTCACACACTGTCTGAACAGATATCTGCAGTGTTTTAAAGGTCATTCCAAACATTTTGTGCGTCTGTGCCGGAGTGAACCTCTTTGTGACCGACTCCTCGTTCATGTACAAGATGAGTAAAATATCACTTTCAGTTTTACTTCATTGTCCAGAACCTTTTCGGCAGCGAGGGCCTGTCTCATCTCTCTAACTTTCATAGTGAAGGAAGGAGCAGCTGCAGGTTCTGGGCTCGGATGTGGGGCGGACAGCGTCTGACAGCAGGGGCTGCAGAGCAACGTGACAGTGGCTTAGTTCAAACTAATAACCATACATGTTATGGCACAGTGAGTGCTCGTGTCAGTAGATGAGGGTTTCAGATATAATCAATGCAACACTTGGTCTAACACCAAACTCACAACTGCAGCCAGTGAGACACTGAGTGTGAAAAAGGTGTTTGATCCCAGGTAGCTTCACGCGTCCACTGAAACCTCATCTGGTGTCCTCCTGCCATGTCTCCTCTCTCTGCTCACTCCTCCACCACCTCCTATGTTCAAGTAAAAAAAAAAAAAAACTTCTGCCTGAGCTTTAATTCCTCTTATTTCTGCACCTACACGTCTTCACTCCCACATAAGCACTCAGATATCACAGGAATAGAGTCGGTTTGTTCTGCAGCTCTGGTCGGACCATTTATTTCTTTGCCTCTGCAGTGGTGAAATACTCTGTGAAAGGGCTGAAATGTAAATGTAGATGTAAATAATAGAAAAGGTGAAGGACCAGCAGCAGCATCTGTGACAGATGCTTCAGAGAGGGGGCTATAGATATCCACCAAGGGCTAAAAATAACCCTGCAGGATGGAACGTGTAATTGAAAACGGATGTGGTGGAACAGAAGAGGCTGTTCTTTTTCTGTCTTTTCTTCTGTTTCAGTCTCTTTTTTTTTTCTCACTTTCACAAGAAAAAAAAGGTTAGACGACAGAGGGACGGAGACGGACAGAGGGACAGAAGATGTCCGACACACAGACAAAGGCAGGACGTGATTGTGACAGGATGACAGGGCGTTCCTTTTCTTTGGTCGGAGTCTTGAATTGGTTCTGTGAGGTTCACATAAAGGTGGAACTGGCACAGCTGAGCGTGGAAAAAGCCTTAAGGTGCAGTTCCTCTGAACACTGCAGGGAGGTGGTTTGGAAATCCTCCAACTTCCTGCTACAAGCAAAGAGAAAATACTGAATTTGCTAAAAGGAAAGTTTGTTAAATGACGATCAGCTTTATTCTCTCTGTGCACTCTTCTGTTTGCCTGCTGCTGATCAGATGTCCACATCATTCGCTCACTACCCATAAACCCTTGTGTTGGGGAGTCGTTTTGCTGCAGTACGGTTTATGTTTTCTTACCGCGACTGAACCTGCAGCTCAGCGTTGTTCTCACCTGGACACATGAAGCCAAGTGAAGCAGTAAAGAGCAGAGAGCTGTGATAAATCCCTCCGAGCAGGTGCGCTGTGACAGAGTCAGACAGGCAGGTAAACAGAACGAGGCGGCAGGAGGCCGCCACACTTCAGTCTATTTCTGTCAGACTCCCACTGAGAGTCAAAGGTGCTAAGCCAGGTTATAAGAGTCTGCTGTGTGAGTCTGTGTGAGACAGAGAGCAGCATTTATTCACCTTTGGTCCCAGCAGGGACAGAACAGCTGCAATAAAATGTCCACAACACAGTTAATATGTAAAAGAAATTAAAAACCCATCGAGCTGTAACTCGGAGACAGAAGAGAACAGACGGCAGTTTCCAGTGTGGCGTCCGAAGCTACAAGACTAAATGTGCATTTGTTAGTGTGGACATTTTGAGACTGATCGTTCAGGCGGTGAAAGAAAGAATGAGAGAAAACAGGAAGCATTGTTTGCTTCTTTAGCGGGAGTTCACCGAATGTTCTGGAAATAGCACTGTGTTATAATCATGGGGCTGCGCTGGTGTGGGTTTGTTGCTACAGCTACAGGTGAGAAGATGAAACACAAACGTCCAGATTATAACAGATCAGTGAGTTTAAAGCTTCACCAGACTCTGAAACGCACACAGCAGTTCATAACACCGGGACAAGATTTTACAACCGTTACGACAGCGTTACCTGTTTCCTGTTTTTATCAAGTTTAAAGTTTAAAACGATTCTGATTTGCTCGTTTCAGAGAAATCTACCAGAGATGTGCAGCTACATGTGTTCGATTAACCAAAGCAGTGAATTGTATTATGTTGTATTAAAAGTGACTCTGCCCTGTGATTCAGCAGCACTGCTACACGCTGTCAGATCAACCACGGCGAAGGAATGTTTGGGCCCACGCCAACAAACATCACGTAATGTAAAAATACATCATATCTAACAGGCTGATCTTTGATGTGAAAGGGAACAGCTGTTACAGCTGTGTGTCTCTGAAATTCAGCAGAGTGGAAACATGAGATGGAAACAGTCGACTGCAAGTTACTGGCTGTGTTTGTGTTTGTGAGGCAGTGTGTGTGTTTGTGAGTCTGTGTTTGTGTTTGTGAGTCTGTGTTTGTGGTTGTGAGGCTGTGGTTGTGAGGCTGTTTGTGTTTGTGAGTCTGTGTTTGTGTTTGTGAGGCTGTGTTTGTGGTTGTGAGGCTGTGTTTGTGAGGTTGTGTTTGTGTTTGTGAGGTTGTGTTTGTGTTTGTGAGTCTGTGTTTGTGGTTGTGAGGCTGTGGTTGTGAGGCTGTTTGTGTTTGTGAGTCTGTGTTTGTGTTTGTGAGGCTGTGTTTGTGGTTGTGAGGCTGTGTTTGTGAGGTTGTGTTTGTGTTTGTGAGGTTGTGTTTGTGTTTGTGAGTCTGTGTTTGTGGTTGTGAGGCAGTGTTTGTGTTTGTGAGGCTGTGTTTGTGAGGCTGTGTTTGTGGTTGTGAGGCTGTGTTTGTGAGGCTGTGTTTGTGAGGCTGTGTTTGTGTTTGTGAGGCAGTGTTTGTGTTTGTGAGTCTGTGTTTGTGTTTGTGAGGCTGTGTTTGTGGTTGTGAGTCTGTGTTTGTGTTTGTGAGTCTGTGTTTGTGTTTGTGAGGCTGTGTTTGTGAGGCTGTGTTTGTGAGGCTGTGTTTGTGAGGCTGTGTTTGTGGTTGTGAGGCTGTGGTTGTGAGGCTGTGTTTGTGTTTGTGAGTCTGTGTTTGTGTTTGTGAGGCTGTGTTTGTGTTTGTGAGGCTGTGTTTGTGGTTGTGAGGCTGTGGTTGTGGTTGTGAGGCTGTGTTTGTGAGGCTGTGGTTGTGAGGCTGTGTTTGTGGTTGTGAGTCTGTGTTTGTGTTTGTGAGGCTGTGTTTGTGAGGCTGTGTTTGTGGTTGTGAGGCTGTGGTTGTGGTTGTGAGGCTGTGTTTGTGGTTGTGAGGCTGTGTTTGTGTTTGTGAGTCTGTGTTTGTGTTTGTGAGGCTGTGTTTGTGGTTGTGAGGCTGTGTTTGTGGTTGTGAGGCTGTGTTTGTGTTTGTTGTTGTTGGTTGTGAGCCGTCCTGTGTCAGTAGTTGTGTTGTGAGCAGCCTGAGGGCTCATTAATCTAATTATCAGAGTGGAATCTCAGATTGGGGGGATTAGCAGACAGGAGCTCTCAGTCAGAGCAGAAGATGTTTGTTAATCTCTCTCGTCTGGCGCCTCGTTACTTTCATACGTTTACATTTTGCTTCCAGTCGTCAGCAGAAGTAATCCTCGTGTCTGATGGGTGCGATAACATGAGCAGCGTTGATGCTGCCTTGCTCAGGGGCACTTCGGCTGATCCAAGGACAAACACTGAGTCACCCTGCTGCCCTCTAATGTAGTTTTATCTCCATCCTTTTATTTGATTCTGTAATGGCTCCTGTTTCCCCTCAGGGATTAATAACATCCATTCTGTTCTGTGAAAGTTATCGATTGGATCTGAGAGGACTGGAGGTAGAGCGAGGTAGACAAAGAGAGGAAGAAGGAGGGAGAGAGAGAGAGAGAGAGCTACAGATTGCAGAGGTTAAGTGTTTCACTGTCCTCTGACACAGAAGCTTTTCTGTTGACGTAACACAAATTCTTATTGTTCTACTCTGTGGTTCCTGCAGCGTTTCAACAAATCTTTATTTACTCACTGTGTTGACATAAAACAGCACACTCAGCATAATGTGGCCGAGCTTTACGAGGAGAAGGTGTGAGCCGAGTCTTTTTAAACATGAGAGTCATGTGTCTGTGAGAACAGAGAGGTCAGGTGGTGTTTTACTGAGCAGCAGACGCAGGAAGAAAATCTGTCAGAGTCCACGGCTCTGATTTCATCTGCTGGAGTCAGACGGTTAGTTTGGTTTGTTCTGTCTCTCTCAGTGCCATTTACCACAGGCAGAGACCCAAAGCAACAGCGTCAGTCCATGTCTCCGTCCCTCAGCGTGTTAGTCCATCTCTCCGTCCCTCAGCGTGTTAGTCCATCTCTCTGTCCCTCAGTGTGTTAGTCCATCTCTCAGCGTGTTAGTCCATCTCTCCGTCCCTGACTCTCCTGCTCTGTCTGTGACTCTCAGGTCCAAAAACCACTGGTTCCTACTGAAGATGCACATCTTTGAAATATCAGCTCACAAATAAACTGTTTAATTTCTGTAACAGAGACTCAGTCGTTTCCTGAAACAGCTGCTCTCTGCAGTTTTTATCAGACGAACAGGAGAAGACGTGTTGGGGACTTTTCAGTTTTCTGTGCTCGATTAATCCACAATTGGTGCTCAAGTGATTATTTCTAGCAGCAGGACGAACACTGTGTGTGGGACGGAGTCAGCATGAGCTGCACTGTGTGTGTGTGTGTGTGTGTGTGTGTGTGTGTGTGTGTGTGTGTGTGTGTGTGTGTGTGTGTGTGTGTGTGTGTGTGTGTGTGTGTGTGTGTGTGTGTGAGTGTGTGTTGATGAAGGAACATGTCGTTCTCCTCTGAGGCTCAGAGGAATCACACATACATGTTAGTGGGATACATTCTGTACATGTGGTTGGATTAAAGTAAGAAGAATGTAAAATGATTTCGATCCGTCTCTGGAGTTCAGTCCTTCAGACTCTGTGCTGTATAAAGGCTGCAGGGTTTCTCCTGGCCTACTTCTCTGTGCTCTGACCCCTGCTGCTGCACTCAGCCACGCTGACATGATGATGAGCACATGTTGGGGTTGAGCATCAGAGACGCTTTTAGATCTGGCTGATCTCTGAGGTCTGGAGCAGAGCGATAAGGCGGCAGGAGGACGCTCTGTTTTCGGTTTGTTTTGTTGGTTTCCTGTGTGTTTGTGTGGTCAAACACTCGGCCTGCTCAGCCATGAAATGCCTTTGTTTTGTTGTTGTTGATCAAACATGGCTGCAGCTTGCGTTGGTGAAGCTGTATGGATGGATTTTTCTTTCCTGTTCCAGTGAGTCACAGCGGTTTCATGCCTTTTATTCATCAATGTCACAGTGACTCAAAAAGCTTTTCAGTGGTGACATGCAACGTACGCACACACACATCATGAACATGGAGATCAGATCCACCCCCCCCCACACACACACACACACGCATGCACAATTCAGCACGTGGTCCCGTATGTTAAAACATCCCAGCGGCTCTGACCTGTACAAAGCTGAAGGACACGAGCCAATCAGATGTCACACAGCTCCGTTCACATCTTTACCACGTGAACCAAACGTTGACATCACGACCGTGTTACGTATTCACACTGAATGAAAGTAAAAACAAATATTCAAAGAAATTTTTTTAAAATTCAGCTGAACTTTGACAACCGAGCTCTCAGACGTGTTCAGAGCCATTTTAACCTGATGAGAAGCAGCAACCGTCCCTGTCTGCCACTGACCTGGAGGTTTTTCATGGCTCCGTCTCGTCTCGTCTCGTCTGGATGATTGTGAATCTCCAAACTGTGCACTTCAGTTAAAAAAAAAAAAAAGCACTAAATCGTCTTCAATTGTTCCAAAATGCAGCCGGAAGGCTTTTAACTACGAGAGAACACTTTACCCCAATTTCACCATCCCTTCATTTGCTTCCCATCGCTTCCAGAATGTAGTTCAAAATCCTATAAATCAGTTATAAAGCGTTAAATGGATTTTGTTGAAGCTACATTTCTGATCTACTGAGCCTCAGTGTAACAGGGTGCACACAGAACACGCTCTTCTCAGAGGAGATGGTGCTCGTGCATCTAAAAACATCTTAAACTGGCTCATCGCTGCGTCATGTGATTTTACATCTCCTGGATTATTTATTTCATTTACTACTTCATCTAGTTTATCTGGGTTTAAATTTTAAATGAATATTTTATTGCTGTCCCTCATATTTTTTGTTAATAAAGGTGCAATACAAATATTATAGGTGACAACACACTGTTCAATACATCCAGTAAATACCATCAGAACTACAGTGATCCCACTGTTGGCAGTGGTGGTAAATCAAGTGTAATTAAGTGAAGTCAATTAAATCAGTGAAATCACATCTGTGCAGCTGGAAACACGGCAGAGATTGTACACGAGCAGCAGCAGAAGAAGAGTGTGTGTGAGCGGGACTATTTCCAGCCTCCAGACAGACCTACAAACACAGGAAATATGCAGTTTATTAAAAAAAAATCCCCTCACAAATCAGAGGCTAAAATCCCAGCTATGTTCACAGACAGCTATGAATAGCACTGGTAGAAGACGGTGTACGTATCTCTTAAAGGAAAAACCCAGACTCCATTCAGCTGCGAGTGATGAAGTACACTGATTTTCGTGCTGTTTGTTCGTGGTCCTTTGTTGTTGTAGTGGATTTCTGAGAAGCCAGATATTCCCAGGAGGCTGTTTAGAAAGTAGATTATCATATAAAACTCACTCTTGTTGAACAACTTGCTCAAAAACTAAAAAAAATGAAATATTAGACCCCCTTTACTCCAAACTATTTACTCCAAACGTTGTTTTTTTCCCCCAAATGAACACAGCAATACTCATTTATATGCTGATGATACCGTGTTTTTCCAGCCTTCTCCTGCTGTTTGTCATCCAGACCTTTAACTGATTTAACGTTTGTTCTAAACTCAAAGAGACAAATGTGTTTGTGTTTCACCAGAGAATAGAGCTCACTTCTTACTGCTGCATTAAAAATGGATCTGAGACGTACTCAGACTCCAAAGTCAGTCCTGCATGCAAAATTAAAAAGTAAAAATACAGAAGTGTTAGCATCAAAACACACAAAGTACGAGAAGTACTCATCATACAGAATGGCCCATAGCACACTGTATACTACAGTATATCAGTGAATTATTGATGTTTTAATGCTGCAGCTGGTACCAGCACAGTATGAAACTCCTTCTGTTTGTCACTGAAATGCGGCCGACACTTGATGTCGTCCAGATGTCTGAAAATATGTTTCCCTCATGTGTAACTTACTGATGAGCAGCAGGGGAACCTGACCCGGGACTGAATCACCTCCCGTCCTCCATCTGTTCCCGATTTCAGTCTTTTCCTCAGACAAAATGTGAACAAAGCGATGGATTATCCGTCCAAAGTCATCGCTCTCCCTCGTCTATTGAAAAGTGCGAGTGGGGCCTTATTCTAGATGAACTCACCTACACCCGCCTCGCTGTCATGTGTCCTGGTTTCTGCAGAGTTGCATCAGACACTTTGAGTGAACTAACAGGCTGCAGCTGTTGGTGTAATGTGGTTGGAAAGTTTGGTTTGTCCCCTGTGAAGGAAACGAGATCTTTCATACGACGTCGCCGGCGTTCATGAGTTACCGTGGCAGCGGGAGCGTGTTTTATCGTCGTGGTGTTCTCTTTCATGAATCAGGACCTGGGAATCAGAAACCACTGCTTACTTACACAGCTCCAATATTGTGAATCTCAGTGAGTAATGTAATGACTGGTTCACTTAAGCCAGGCATCGTTTTAAAAGTGCCTCACGCTGTGTGACCTCAGCATAATACTTTCAAACACTGCAGCGCTCGATGCACTTTGTCTTATTAAAGCGATGTGACGTGAATGTGACTCAGTGATTACAGTTAAACTGCTTTTCCATTTGTTTTTCTATGGTTTGAGACAGATTGTCTCACATGAAGTTGATGGAAAGTTTCAGTGCGTCTCAGTAAACTGAGCATTGCATGAAGTGATCAGTCACTACGAACACTGCTGCTCTCATACTACTGCAGTACAACTACACATACTTCTACAGTACTGCTTCTGCTCCTCAGGCTTTGTACTAGCACTACTGCACGGTACCTAATTACACTACAACAGCTACTTATTATACTACTACACTAATACCACTGCTGCTGCTGTGACTTTTACAAACTCTACCACTGTTTCTGTTACAGGACGACAGGATTTTACTGCTCTGTAAAGTTTTCACTGTTTTTTTTTTTTTTTTCTCACGTCGAAGAGACCGAGCACCGAACACGACCGAGAGATGCGTGTCCCTTTACGTGGCAGTAAACACGTCACATAAACCCACTAATAACTGAAATGTCCTGAGTCTCTCTAGACTTTAAAGGCTGGTGTAGGATAATATAACCACTGTAAACATCACGGCTACGTCTGTTCACTGGAGCTTGCTCACGCCCCGGCAGAGCCCTGGTCTTAGGACAGGTGGTGCAGCCATGTTTAGAGCTGCCGCTGCTCAGAGGACAAATCGGACAGAAGAAGAAATGTGAAAATGACGAGGACCCGAGCTGGCGTCCTGGTCTTAGTGCGGCCGTGGTCCATCGAAGCAGACGACGCGTCATCGCACCCCGTCAGGTTGGACTCCGCCCAGCGGCTGCGCTTCCTCTTCCTCACTGTCAACAATTACAGACGTAAAGACAGAAAACAAACAGGAGCTGGCCCTCTGTCCTCCGTAAAGAACAGAGAGTGGCCATCTGTCTGCAGAGAAAACAGCATGTTGGGACCCCATGTGGCGTCCTGGCACGGAGCGCAGCCATGCTGTCTGATGACGGCCTCTAATCTACAGTCAGACAAAAATACTTATTTTTCCATTAGATGGCGATGCTGTGGGCTGGAAGAAAAGAATCGAACTGAGGCTGACAGTGACACAAACTGAGTTAGGGAAAAAAAAAATCTCTCCATCCATCCCCCGCCCATCCCTCCATCCTCGTATCTGTGTCTGCAGACATGATGTCCCAGCAGGCCGAGGTTTGTCTGACTCAATTCTTTGTGCTGCAGCTAAAAACATCTCGACACACATTCTCCTTTTCTGGTCACCGACTCTCTCTGCTCTAATCCACTGTACTCTGCCCTGCCGGGGGAATAAGCAGGGCTTTCCCCTCCTCGGCAGAGATGAATTATTTCTTCAACACGATGTACGCTGCTAACCGCACACCTGAAGCTAAAGCTCAGGACCTCTCGCTGTCAGAGATGCTGCTGGTTGGTTTGGATCTGTTATAATATGGGAGTAGTGTGGTAGTGATTTTTTATTTCTTTTTAACGGGAACTGAAATGATGCAGTGTGATATCTGTGGAACAATGATCTGACAGGTTGTGTGAAGGCAGCTGGGCCCGTGTCTGGCCACGCTGGCACGTTCGGTCCACATATGGCAGCTCGGAGGTGTGAATGGATGTGGCTGTGAATGTGGAACAGCACGGTGAGATGAGATGGAGCTTGTTTATCCTCGTCAATAAGACGAGGCTGAAAACATCACGGTGGTGACAAACACCGTCTGGTGGAAGGAATCGTAGCTGCGGGTTACAGCTGGAGGCTTCAGGTCCAGTGTAGGAGGACTGTTTATACACACAGCCTGGCAGTGGTGGGCTCACGTGCCCACAGTGACAGAGCGAACATGCTGATGTTTGTGTGTCGGCCCTGCGCTGTGGTCCAGTCTGAAGTATTTTGGGTTTCCAGTGAACTATCCTGACAACGATCGGATGGACTTCCATCAGATGATCCATCGGCTGTGTTTACTGATCATTAGCAAACTAAACTGGTATTTATGACACGTTTCTCTGTGGCCTCACTTCAGCTGATTGTGTGGCAGATGTGAAATTATAATGCGCTTCAGATTCGGTGAATAATTTTGAAATGAAGCAGGTTAACACAGGCTCCCAGTAAGTCTCTCACTGTGGATGAATAAGCAGAACAAAGGCCGATTTAAGGCAGATATTGTAATGTTTGAGCGGTTCCTCCCACTCAGCGGGCCGCGCTGTAGCTAAATGATCCACCCACATTTACTCTGGGAGTCAGTGCAGCTTATTTCCAGATTCCCCTCAGGAGTGTGCCAGTGCTGCTGCTTTGTTTCTGAAGTGTACAATAATGCTTCTTGGCTGCTCGACAGAGGAAAGTCAGAATGAGATCAGAGTCTCTGTGATGACTCTGCTCCTCTCACTCTTTTCTTTAGCTGCAGTTTATTCAGAACAACTTCAGATTTTTGTCTCCCGAGTCTTTTCTGTTACCGTCCACTAAACAAGCCGTTTGGTGTTTACTTTTCTTAGTGCCTCTGTGTTTAGTCTCACCCCTCTGTGTGTCCAACATGCTGTATCGTGAAGATTCATTCTGTTTATTTTTATTAGATCATTAGTATAGAAAAGTGTTTCGTAGGAGACAGGTCTCTAACAGCATCAGAATGACAGACTGATACAGGGTCACACAGGATCTGGATAACACGTGCTAACACGTGCTAACATTAGCTGACAGGTGTTTTATGCATTCACATAAACCGTGCATTAAAAACCTGTGCCAGACGATATACAGTCCTGTGTTTGTGACTCAGCTGCCGTCCTCTGTGAATGATCGGGCTGTTATTTACCGGAGAGGCTCTGATGAAAGTGCAGCGTCCTCCAGGCTTCAGGCTTCTGAATGAATGTATAAGAAGCTGCTGAGTTTCTGTAAAAGATACAGACTGGACGCTGCTTTAATGGGGACGCTGCCATATCGAGTCTGTCTTTCACTGCTAATGAGAGGAAGAACCGACCTTCACTGCTTCATTCTTAGGCTGATGAAGAAGAGTGATAACGTCTCTGTCACTGGCGTTCATCTGATCTCAGTGAGACTGAATCTGACCCACAGCAGCCGATAATCTCATCCACACCAGTCAGAGAGTAGAATTACACACACAGACTGAGGGCTCGGTCGCCGTGGTTCAACCTGTGGTTCAACCTGTGGTTCTGTGTTTCCACATCGTGGCCGGTCAGTCAATCAATCCGTCCTGTGTCAACATGAAACTCAGGCTCTGATCACGTAGAAAGGCCGAGTCACGACTTCTTAAACATCCTGTGTTAGATCAGTGACACTAACTGGTTTTCTTCTTCTCTTTTCTCTTCCATGTTTCTCTTCCTGTGACGCTCTGATCTGCTCAGGTAAGAACATTTCATTTATTTGTGGTGTAACGTTCATAAATGTTTGTGTGATGTGATGTGGCCTCCCTGTGAGTTTGGGTGGAGCTGAGCTGAATCTCACTGCTCTCACAGCTGAAGATAACATCTGAGGGTCTTTGAAGTTTGCTGAATTCCTGTGAAAGTCGAGGGCGTGGAGCCGTGTGGAATAATTGACTGATTTCTGCAGAGAAATATTACATAACTGAAATGTTTCAAGTGTTGTGCAAACGCAGAGCTTAAAATTTCCCTGAGCACTCAGTGAGGTCTGACAGGAATAAATGATAAGAGGGGGAATAACACACGTCCATGTTGGAGGCAGTTCAGAGGAAATGTTTGGCCTGAGACTGTAACGCTGAAGCTTCCTGTTCTCCTGCTGCTCAGACCTGGTTTCCAGGTTCTAACTGCAGGTCGTGAACATTAATTATTCCGTCATGTCAGCTTGTCGTGTTTCTGCTTTCTCTGCAAACAAGCTCAGATTATTAATAATGTTTGGATGATGGATTCAAACTCTGCCTGCTCCATTATTTTCTATTTACTCACAATAATCAGATTCATTCAGCTTGAACTGGTGAAGTGCTTTTAGTTTGAATTCTTTACATTTACTTAACAGATTTAGTGACTGGTTACTGTGATTTCTGGGTAATAGTGACGGCGTTTCCCTCGATTTCCTGAAGCTTTACAAACCAAACAGTAATCCATAATGCAGATTGTTAGTTGTCCCAGATGAATATAAACTTACATACTCTGAATACTCTGTCTGTGGCTGTCGTCTTATCTCTGATTGGGAATGTGGACAGGAAAGTGGTTTGACTCCAGATTATACTGTGCACGTGCACGTGCACATTGACAGTGTGAAATCTGAGGGGAATATATTTTTTCTTTATTTGAGCCTCAGCTTCTTCTTCTTTGTGCACAGTCGATGTGATCATTGGGTTTTTCCGACGCTGTTGCCTGCTGAGATGTTTGTGAGTCACGTGAGCGGCTGTTGAGCCTTTGACGTTCTGATACACGGTTTCCCTTCAGACCGGAGCCGAGGCTGTGGATGTTTCAGAAACCTCCCTCCTCCTTTTCTTGCGGTGGTAACAGTTTTCCCTGCTGCGTTTCTGCTCCGTGTTATTTACTCCTTTGCACTGAGTGTGCGTCCTGCAGTATTTTTAAGAGCCCGTCCCTCCTGCAGAGCGGGGTTATTACTGTTCACCAGTATCGACCAGGAGACACGCCTCCAGCCGTGTTCACAATCTGTGGCTTTAGAAGCAGCAGGAGAGTCGATTATCTCTGAGAGCAGCCGGTACTTAAAGGTCCAGTCTGCTGAAAACACTGAGGGTCACGGTTTAGGAAAAGGATCAGACAAAGACGAGAGGCTGAAAGTCACAGCAGCGTGCAGCTGGAGGCGTCTGACCGATGTGGAGAAGGAACTGAACAAACCCAACAAACAAACCAGGAGACAACCAAACTCCATGACCAAATAAATATACAGACGACTTCAGTGTCATGTTAATCAGACGTGGGGGGTGAAGATTTCCCATGTGCAGTTTCTGTACGTTTCCTTTTTCACCCTCAGAAATGTTCAGATCCAGGAAACTGCTGAGATTATGATCTTACTGCAAACTCTGCTTCAGCTTCTTGTTTATTTTATTCACATAAGCATGAAAATCCAACGGCTGCTTTTCATAACCACAGAAGAACAAGATATACTAAGATTATTCCCACAATCCCAAAAACAAATCTGCAGTTTGGTGAAAAGCCTGCGTCCATGTCCGAGCCGGGAAACGGGTGGACGGCAGACATCCCGTCTTACAATCTGAACTATATATTTTACAGCTCAGCATTTGTCCAGCAGGCCTCTTAATCAAATGATGACTTCCAATTCACAGAAAGGCAGGGACACAGATGTCCCCTGTGCCCAGCAGCAGCAGTACCAGGCGTTTAAGTCGAGCCATAAACAAAGTTAACTGAGTTAAAAGGCAGGTCTGTACTGACAGAGCCAATCAATAACCTGCACTCAGCCATGGAGGGAAACGTGGACATGACGGAGGAAATCTCATCCCTGCTTCACTGTGTACTGATTTGACCTGTTTAAATAAGAAAAATGGACACTGGGACAGACTGGACTCAAATGTCTCGCTGTGATTTTCACGAAAACATCTGCCTCTTTGAATGAAGCACCTATGACTGATTCTTCGTCACACCAGAAGTGGCACTTCAGGCGGCGAAGGCTCCGCCGCCCTCAGACCCAGCTGTCCTGCCAGCAGCAGCAGCTCCTGAGGAGGTGAGAGGACAAACCACCGTCACCAGGCTGAGTAACATTCAGTGTCCACAGGCCCCAGAGGCCCGAGGCGTCAGAGGCCCGAGGCGTCAGAGGCTCGGTTCATGTCAGCATTTCTTGTTGGAAAGTCTCAGTCCGGTTTGTCCTCCGTTTGTCCACAGGAATTGGACAGTCCCATAACTTGTGATTTTCGTCCAGTTCCAACATCTTTTATGTGGCAGTGTGGACGACGTGTACCACACGTGGGACGTGTTCATCTTTATTAACCAAAACTGTGTCTCTAATCTTAACTATAACCATAGTGATCATACAGAGTTATCGTCCACTACAGTTCTTGTCTGTTAACGTTGTTTACAGGAGGACAACGTGTTTTATTGTCCTGCTGTATGAGGAGACAAAGGCACAGAGAAGGAAAAGAGAAGGTTAAGTAACAAAGTAAGAAGGGATGGAGACGGGAGTGATGGAGGAGGTGGAGAAAGAGTGAAGTATGTGGATATGAAAGCTCTCCACCTGTACAAAGGCTTTTAACTCCAGCTCAGAGTGTTGGCCACAGGGGTCCGGCCTGTCTTTGTGTCCTGGTCGTGTCCACTGTGCTGCTGAGCGGAGAAAATGGAGTCCGGCACCGGCGGCGGGTTTCAGCCGACATGACCGCAGAAAAATGTTGGCGGCCTCTTTCATTTGTCCCTCAGTCTGCGTCACAGAAAGTGGACTGCAGCTGAGTCGGAGAGAAAAGCTTCACGTGGAGCCGCAAAGTTCAGGCTCAGTGTTTTTACACCTCTGTTGTTTAACTCTGCTAAAATTAAACTCTGAAATAAAAGCCCCATGAAACTGTGACGTTCACCACGCAGGAGAAAATATATACATTTGTCCTGAGGGAGACACCAGAGGACGGACAGACCATTGTCTTAGCTAAGGAAGGTCAAATGTGTTGTATCCACCTCAGCAGGAATCAGGCTCAGCCATGACCTGGATGATTCAGACGTCTGGAGCCAGAAAACCTCAGCTCTGCTTTCAGCTTAATGCTAATGTTTGCTAATGCTGATGCTAACATGCTAAGGTTTAGTATGGAACATTTAGCATGCTGTTTAGCATTTATCTGAAAGCACAGGTGAGGTGAGGTTATACACCTGAGTAATGAGCACTGTGACTTACTTCCTCCTTCCTCAGTGTTTTCTGATCTTCCGCAGAAATAAGCAGATATTCTGTTTAAATCTGCGCGCAGGGACACGTGGAGGTGGAAGGACACAACAGCACAGCAGCTAACAAACCACCTACTTAACTGTTGAGTTAGTAAATTAGAGGTAATTAGTGTTTAAATCCTTATTCTGAGTCCATTTCAATGACAATACACAGTAAAACAAAAGACTTTGGGTTCAGGTTATTGCAGGAGAGGGTCGTAACTGTGAATATTCTCCTGCAGAACAAACTGCAGCAGGTCCAGTATCTGCCTGTGAATCTTCTCTCTGACGGGAGGTCTTTCTCTTCGTGTCCTTCCTCCTCTCCCTCCTCTTCCTCTCTGTGCTCATGTGCAGATCGGTCGTATGTTTCCTACATGAAGCTCTGACCGTGTCTCTCTGCTTCTGTTTCTGTCAGAGTTTTAATGGGAGAAATACGATGCAGCAGAAAACCCTCAATGAATTATTCTGATGCTTGCATAACATACAGCTCGTCTTTTGAGAGGCACCATTTTTAGCTCCCCCTGACTCCGTCCCTGTGTTCTCTCCTCTCCGTTTCCTCCTCGTGAGCGATGGCTTTCACGTCAGGCTAAATCATCCCCCATCACCGCGGAGCTGCCAGGACGGAGTCAGCAGCCGAGCGATGCATCTTTTCCAAGCTTGGATCATCCTGAACGACAGGATGATCCTGCTCTGCCTGTTTTTCTGAGCGAATACAGCCGTTTGGCCGTGCTAGCTGTGTTTTTCTGTGGCACCTCGCTTCCCACTCAGTAGAAGTACCAGGCTTATATCAGGCTGAGCTGACACGGCAAAGCTTCCGCAGCAATGTCAACATGTATGTTCGCGGTTACATGTCACAGCGACCCCCACGGTACTGATCGGCTGCATTTCTGTTTGATATATTACAAGTAATTTAGATTTTAATTTGATTTAACCACTGAGGAACTTTGCATGAATGGAAAAAACCTTTATCAGCAGAAGCTGGTTCATTCACGGCACCGGTCATGATTCAGAGTTTCCAGGAAACCAGTTAAAATGACCGAACCACAGATGGTTCCTCCTGAGGAGACGCAGCACTGGACAAACATCCAGGAGTCCAGGTCTGATACGGCAGAGGCATCGTCAGCCTTCTCCTGAATGAACTCCACGCATCTGCAGCACTTTAAATCCAAAACGTATTTAATGTGAAATATTAATCACACAAAGTCACACACACCTTAAGGCGAAGCGCATGAACCCCCAGCTGAGTTCAGTAATTGGAGAGTGTGTGAAGCAGGTGGCACTGCCCATCTATGTGACTGTGTGTGTGTGTGTGTGTGTGTGTGTGTGTGTGTGTGTGTGTGTGTGTGTGTGTGTGTGTGTGTGTGTGTGTGTGTGTGTGTGTGTGTGTGTGTGTGTGTGCAGAATGTCAGAGTGCCTCCGTTCTCCAGCCGTTAATTACAGCTCTTCAGCGTCTGCGTCACTTCAGGACAACGTCCCGGTGAGACGACGGGCCACCACGGCTCCGTCTCTGTTTTCTGTCTGACCGAGAACAAACAGAGATCAGATTTTTTTTTTTTCTGATAACCGTCACTGTCCGGTTCAAATCTTACTCTTACGTCAGGATTTGGGTTCATCGCTCGCAGCCATTTTCTCAGTCAGTGGATGAAAAGAGCTTACGCCGGAGATGTCTGCCAGTCAGCGCCTCCAACGTCCCTCTGTCTGAGCCTTAATGTCTTCTTAAAGGAACAGAAATCCTGCACACTGTCCATCACACATCCTTCGACCTTCAGGCAGAATTCATCAGAACAGTCCAACAAAGATCAGCATGTTATATTAAACATATGAACAGTGTAGTCTGACCCGGGTCTGGGGACTGAAACCTCCTCAGTGGAGGAGTACAAGCGATGGATTTTTATCTTTTGCTCATTAGAAGTAAAATTAGCTGAACTTCCTGACTAAAAACACATTCACTGAATTACTGTGTGTAACTTGCTGATTTTCCTTTTTACAGTACAGTTAATATTAAAATACAATCAGCAATAATCCAGTGGCCGTTAGAGGAACTGCATCTTCAGAAATACTCAGTAGGGCACCAAAATAAAGACTAATGATTTAAAGACACGTTTCCCAGTTTACATACTGCTGTACGGAGTTGCAGCCCAAATCCTAAGATCTCTGCTGATGTTTTTAAGCTCAGCTGGGAACTGTCTCAGTCAGAGCTCTGAATGCTGAGGATGGTTGAGGATTAGGAGCTCAGCAGAGTCCGGGCCTGAGTGTGTATGTTCAGGAGGAGTGAAGACAGATCGAGGGCAAACATGGAGACAGAGCACAAACCACTTTACAGTTCAGTCACCAAACTGACGCTAACAGCACCACGTTTATTCACATGGATCCAAATCTGTGTATTAAAAACAATAAAGCTCACGTAGAGAAAATCAGAGCCTGAAAGGAAAAGGTGTTACAACACAGGGGAGGATGTCAGCCATGTACAAATCTCCCTTATTCATTCCACCTCTTCTTTTTCCGTATGTAGCTACCTCCCACACACACACACACACACACACACTCATGCAGAGCAGCTGTATTCATCCTCCAGACACATGTGTAGGTTTATCTCTGAGCCACTTACACAAGAACAACATTGTTTTATTATGGTCCAGCTGCTCGTGGTTCATATTTAGAGAACCACTGGTTTATCTGCAGCTCTGCTGGTTCAGAACCGAGGTACCAGCTACGTGTTGGACCATCGGCCAGTCTGTCGTAATGATGATAATAACGATGATGATCTTCCTTTCAGCTTTATCACATATTTATCTGTTTCCAGCCTGTCTGGTCATCTGAGCATTTGTACTAATCATCATGCTGGACTTATTTTTAGGAATGTCTCTGTTCTCCGATCGCAGTATTTTCTGTGCTGAATACAGTTCACAGAACCGACAGAACCGACAGAACTGACAGAACCGACAGAACTGACAGAACTGATCACCAGAGTTATGAATGTTATAATCTGTAGTTTTCTGCTAAAAACGACCAGAGTCCTGGAAAAATCCCCAAAAATCAGGCCCAGATGTCTTCTTTTTACCCAAGGGTTGTCTTTGTCTGAACATAGCACTCACTCACGCACTCACTCACTCACTCACTCACTCACTCACTCACTGAGATTCAGGAGGAAGTTCAGTAGTTTGCTGCTGCATTTCCATTTTCCCTCATTGTTCATGCAGTAAGAAGATTTCCCGCAGGATACCAAACATTTCATTCTGGCAAATAGGACAAAACACACAAATCAAACAGAACAGCAGCAACACGCACACACACACACACACACACACACACACACACACACACACACACACAGCTTTTATAATAGTAGATGCCAGCTTTTAGAAAATTAAGTCTCTTCCCTCAGACACAGTGAACAAGATGCCACAAAATCTTTAGACAGTGAGGAAATTTAAACTTAAAGGACGAGGTCAGGTGACAGTGTATGAAACTGTGTGTGTGTGTGCTCTGTAAATCCCTGTTATGTGTTTGTGTGTGCGTTGCCGTGGCTCCCTGGAGCCTGACATCATTTCACCGGGTGTTTTCAGTGAAGGAGGGAGGAGGACACGATGTCAAACCCTGACTCTGTCTCTGAATCACAGCGAGCTGCCGTTAGCAACATTAGCATTGTTCGCTCACTGAGTGGTAAAAATGGCTCTGACTGATGTTTTTCAGAGTATAAAGCCATGCAGGCTGCACTGTGGGGCTGTGCTACAGCTAAATGCTAACAGCAGCAACAAAAACACCAAGTCAGCAGGTTCCATCCTCTGGGGACCATGAATGTCTGAGCGAATGTTTCATGATAATCCCTCAGATAGATGCTGAGTTACTTCAGTCTGGACCAAAGTGGTGGACGGAGTTACGGACGCACTGTCTCTGGTCTTACTAGAAATCAATGAAGAAGAAAAAAAAAAAACCTTTCAAAGTAAACTTCCTGTCTGGAATAACGCTCCTCGTTCTGCTTCTCTTTCATGTCACATGACATAATCATGTTTCTCAGCAGTTTATCCTTTTGACAAACTGAATTTTTAATCTTTGGGGATCAGATGTCGTGCGTGTGGTTTTCCCTCGCCTCGCTCTGGTTGAAGCTGTGCAGCGTCGACTCTATGTTACACATGTTTATTCACATGTATATTAATTCGCTCTTCCTGCTGCAGCGTGTGAATGTGTTGGGCCACATGTCATCTGACCTACTTCACATTCAGCATCAGCGTTCAGTGTGTGTGTTTATGTATGTGTGCGTTTGTGTGTGATGTTGTGATGTGTGGGTCACTCTGGCACGTTGCCGTCCGTCCTCACATTCACACCGGAAATTAGAGACAGAGGACGAGGGGAGGAGGTGGAGTGAGCAGGAGATGGAGATGCAGAGAGGCAGGAGTGTGTGTGTGTGTGTGTGTCTGTGTGTGTGTGTGTGTGTTTTAAATAGAAAGAAAAAGAGGCAGAGAGACATAGGGTTTGTATTAGAGAGAGAGGGAGGCTGGATGAAAGGCCTTCCTGGCCGACAGCCCACAGCGACTCACCATCAGAGACTGTTCGATCACAAGGGGTCTGTATGTGTGAGTGTGTGTCTGTGTGTGTCTCTGTGTGTGTCTCTGTGTGTGTCTCTGTGTGTGTGTCTCTCTGTGTGTGTGTGAGTCCTTTGAGATGCTCTCCTTCTGTTTTAAGTCCAGCCTGTTCTACACAGACGTCTCTGTTTGAGGCTGCAGCAGCTGACATTTGTAAAAACTCAATGATTAAGACACAAGATGAAAAATCCTAGATTTCATGCAGCTGGAGGGGAATTCTGTATTTTTCTATATTTCTGTGTATTTGTCTTATTGCCTCTGAATCCCTGCATCCTAACAACATGTATCCAGCCTGGTTTACCTTCTTCCTCTGGGCCATAGAGCTGCAGTGATCCACACTGTTACACTGGGTGACACGTTGTGTTTCACTGCATTCGGCACCATCCAGCAGTGCAGCTGCAGTCGATGGATTAGATGAAAGTAATAAATAAAAGCACCTCGAACTTGAGTAAAAGTTATTTTCCTCCGCTGGGTGTTTTGTATATTCCCCACAAACAAATGACACAATAGCCGAGTCCGAACAGGAAGAAGAAGGCAAAACATTTTGGTTCAGGATCATTCGTCTGTTCAGAGAAAACGTTTTCAGAGGCCTGGACTATCTCTGCAAACACTCCCTGTTTACACTCACCCACTGCTCACATGGCAACGGCTCAACACTGTGCCGGACGCTGTGCTGGTCAGTGCTCAGCTCTGATTGGTGCAGAGCCGACGGTGGCTCACCAGCCACAGGAAGTCCATTGTTGCCCGTCCAGGACACAAAGCGCGGCTGTGAAAGCCGCTGTGGGCTTCGTGGAGAGTCGTGGTGAGAGTGACCTGTGACGGGATGAATCCGTAAACATTTTCTCTGCAGATACTTTCAGATCTGAGTCTAATGTGAACAGTCTGGAGAAGCACGGCAGCAGCACAGCTTCGCTCCACCACTGGCTGCTTCTTTAAAACAGTGACTCCAGCGTCTCTCAGGCTGTAAAAACTCATGTTGACAGATTAAATCTAACAACTTATGTCAGAGGTCATGTTTACGACGGATCCGATGACATAGAGGAAGTCGTTCTCCACACCTGGAGCTAATCAGCCAATCAGTAATCAGGTAGAAGAGCAGGTGTTGCTCTACATGTCTCATCAAACCTTTGACAAACATCATGGTGTAACATCACGGCGCCTTAGCACAGAGGATGATGCACTTCCTGTTACACTGCTAGTGTGAAACGCCTGTGTGTCAGTGAGTCTGTCCTCCGACGTCCTGTCCTCACAGTGCTGGTCAAACATCGTCCTGTAGCACAGTTTTCTTCGTGTCATTAGTTTCTCTCCAGCCTCGGCTTTACCACCTGCTCCCAAACGGCTGCAGCAGTTACACATGTCGTTATGTTATGTGCTTTACATAAACAGACTCTTCCTAAACATAGGATCGAACCTGATGTGTCAGAGTTTGTAGTATTTCTGGAATAATCAGAGCAGGAACCTCCGTCCTCCCTGAGGCAGTTTGGCAGTTTTCGGTGCCGAGGACGAGTCGACTCGACACCCTCAGAGAAACAATGCGAGGCCTCTGTGTCACAGCAACAGTCAGTTGTGTGTGTGTGTGTGTTTTGTGTAGTTGTGCAAGTCTGTCACTGCTGTCTCTCTTGCTGAGTCAGTGTTCAAGCAGACCCCTGAGTCCTGAGACACACACACACACACACCCAAATACCAAACCCTCATTCTGGTCCCTAGAGAGCTGATTAGGGTGATTGTGCAAGGACCCAGGGATGGTGACGTGTGTGTGTGTGTGTGTCTGTCTGTGTGTGTGTCTGTGTGTGTCTGTGTGTGACGTGTCCTAAGGGCCCAGAACCAGAAAAAAAAATTCCCTTCCCGCTGACGAAGTCTCACAGTGACAGACTCTGGGCCACAGCTGAGGCTGCTGTGACTGTCCTGTCCTTGTCCAACACTCTGTCAGTCCACAAAGGCAGCATTTGACGACTCCCAGGACAAACAGGGCTCACTTCTGTCTGGGACAATGGACGAAGGCTCCAGAAAAATCTGGACAATAACCAGTTTTCACCTCTTCTGACAGATTAACGTCATTGGCTTCTGGTTTTAGAGCTCCGTGGTTCTGGACTCATCTGGTGCATAAATATTCTGGACATCTCAGATTAACATGTGTGAAAGACGTTCTACACCTCTCTGTTTTTAGTCCGGTTAGGGGTCAGGTTAATGCTCTCAGGAGATCTAGATCCTGGTCCCTGCTTTGTTCTGTAATGTTCTGTAATGTTCTTTGTTCCTCTTCAGTTCAAACTTGTTTCTCTGCCTTTAGTTAAGGTGGGATCATATCAGAGAGAGAGAGAGAAATGAAACCTGTCGTTCAGGGACCAAAGCTAATTTCTTTTTTTTTTCAGTGTCACTCTGTTTGTGAAAGTTTGAACTAACTTCTGTTTTCTTTGAGCTGGTTTCATTTCAGTTTGTAGAGGGGAGGTAAACCGTTCTAGTCCTGGTTTAGTCATGAGAAACATTTCTCCACAGCTCAGACAGTTTCCTGCCAGTTGCTGTTTCCTTCCTTTAAAAACTCAGCTTCTCTGTTTGGTCGGTTCAGAACGAGGTGACCTCCAGCTTTTCAGTGTTTTCAGAAATCAGAATTAAATCTCTCAGTGTTTCAGGACAGTGCTGCTGCGATGGTTCAGGGTCGCTCGGCTCTTTCAGGCGGCACCAACACATTTGCTGATCCAGGCAGTATTTTCTCTCTTTAAAAATCCAGTCAGCCTTTTCCCGATCTCAACACTACAAAGAAGCTGCTGCCAAACATGGAGGCAGACAGTCAGAGGAGCACCGAGCTGCTGGTTCGCTCACCAGATTCTTGCGTATTGATGGAAAATGTTCCCTCAGTAATTTCACTCACTCAGCAGCTCCTGGTTTGGCAAGATAACTCTGCTTTCCATCTGGTGAATCCATTATTAGCTGTTAGCATGCAGGACAGTGGCAGGGATGTGGGGTGGAGGAGCAGTCGTGGACGTCAGGACTCTGGATAAAGGACGTGGACTCGCAGAGTATTCGTTCAGGAAGCTTGTTTCAGCAGCAGCATCAGGTGTTTTCACAGCGCAGCGTGGTTTTGTATGAACCTGTTTTGAACCTCCGCCCCTCTGTCCCTCACACGGTGGGGTGAGTCAGTCTGAGTCTCCTCCATGACTGGAGACACTGCTGTCTGGACTCCACAGGTCTGATGACCCATGTTGTCCCAGCAGGATCTGACCATGATCCACAGGGCCTCTTGTGGTCTCACAGGGTCCTTAAATGTTCAGTGGGGTTGAAGGTGACTGTGGAGGAAAGTCCAAGACAGTCAGGACTGCAAAGCTCTGAGGTGTTTGAGTCATTGTCCTGCTGCAGGAAGGACTTCTTAGTCCACCCCCAGCATCTGGCCTTGTTTACCCTCCTGAGAGGTGTTTCAGAACCACCCACCCACACCCCCACCCCTCTATCTGCACCACATACCACTGCAGTGATGTTACACTCAGGGGAAGTCATTAATACAGACGTCCTCCTCCACTCATTATAATTTAATAGAGACTCAGACTCATGCTCAAGCCTCCTTTTGTCCTTTCTCTTTTCCTTCTTTCCTCCTCTTGACTCCTCTCTCTGTTACGTCAGCAGGTTTGTCCTCCCTTTATTCCTTCTTCTGATGTGTCCTTCCACTGTCGGGCTCACACTGTTTGACCATGTCCTCTCTGACTGTGACCATTTATGGTGAAAACAGTGTCAGACGCAGAGTAAAAGCTCAAACATTCCTGAGGATGAATCAGAAGAACTTTGGTAATAATCGGATTTTTCTCCTGCCACACGCAGGTCGTGCTTGGATTCCTGTAAACTTGAACTGACTCAGATGCTAAATGTTTTTCATATTGACATTTTAACTTAATGCAAGTTTACATTCAGTCATGCTAAACGTTGAATGCTAACAGTTAGCCTGCTTCTTGTTGGCAGTTTAACAGAAATGATTTTAATCTGTGGATCAGATAAAACAAAGCCAGTGTTCTCCCCCTGATCGTGACACACTTTCCCGTCACACAGTCACAGCGAGTTTCTCTGGCCGTACAGATTTGGCGTTTCCTCTCACAGAGCGACGTTGTTTTCCGGTGTGCAGTGAGCATTACAGCCTGGTGGTGGCGCTGGCACCAGCGCTGGCAGCTCATCAGTCGTCCTGTTTTCCCGTCTCTGCCTTTCACACCGTTCACGCTCGCGTTTCTCTCATGGGATCAGATCGT